>NC_134485.1:13401180-13691180 GCF_040206685.1 Ascaphus truei | reverse complement strand
ACCGTCTGTGGCTAATCAAATGCTTTTATTTGTGCGAGCTTTCGAGATACACTGTCGAAAGCCCTCGAAAGCATTTCGTTAGCCACAGACGGAATTGTCTATTCATTTTTGATTATTAACGCTCGGCTAACACGATACTGATACATATCTCTCTCTATCTCTCTCTCTCTCTCTCTCTCTCTCTCTCTCTCTCTCTCTCTCTCTCTCTCTCTCTCTCTCTCTCTCTCTCTCTCTCTCTCTCTCTCTCTCTCTCTCTCTCTCTCTCTCTCTCTGTGTGTGTGTTTATATATATATATATATATATATATATATATATATATATACATACAGCTCATTTAGCCTTAAATTACAGCAGAGTCTCTTTCCAATAAACATCCAACATGTGCAATGACCTCCCTTTCCCACTAATGTCAGCTGCCGAACTTGTAGCATGTCGTGAAACGTGTCAGGGATGTAGAGGACTTTTAAGGTTGGGGCACCACTGTGATCCGTGACTGAATGAACACCACAAGCCACTAATTGAGCCACCTGTGCTGAAGCTGGGATATCCTCAAAACCTGACCTGTTAGCGGGCTTGAGGGCTGGAGTTGAGAACGTCTGGCATCCAATAAACCAAACTCTAATTATCATTAAGTTAAGTTGCATAGGTACAGTACAGTATGTGTTGCATAGGTACAGTACAGTATGTGTTGCATAGGTACAGTACAGTATGTGTTGCATAGGTACAGTACAGTATGTGTTGCATAGGTACAGTACAGTATGTGTTGTATAGGTACAGTACAGTATGTGTTGCATAGGTACAGTACAGAATGTGTTGCATAGGTATAGTACAGTATGTGTTGCATAGGTATAGTACAGTATGTGTTGCATAGGTATAGTACAGTATGTGTTGCATAGGTATAGTACAGTATGTGTTGCATAGGTATAGTACAGTATGTGTTGCATAGGTACAGTACAGAATGTGTTGCATAGGTATAGTACAGTATGTGTTGCATAGGTATAGTACAGTATGTGTTGCATAGGTACAGTACAGAATGTGTTGCATAGGTACAGTACAGTATGTGTTGCATAGGTACAGTACAGTATGTGTTGCATAGGTACAGTACAGTATGTGTTGCATAGGTACAGTACAGAATGTGTTGCATAGGTATAGTACACTATGTGTTGCATAGGTATAGTACACTATGTGTTGCATAGGTACAGTACAGTATGTGTTGCATAGGTACAGTACAGTATGTATTGCATAGGTACAGTACAGTATGTGTTGCATAGGTACAGTACAGTATGTGTTGCATAGGTACAGTACAGTATGTGCTGCTTTGAAAACCTTGCCTGTTGGTTGGTCTTAAGTGCTGGACTTCGGGAGTCTTGGTATAACGTGTAGGGTATCTATAATCAATGAGTATCTGAAATAATTATTGCACAAAGTCTAATACTGTACTAAGTATGTTTAACAAGCAAACCAAAAAAATGCATGTCATTGCTAGCCCCTCAATCAGCAAGAAGTTAATGGTGGGATCACAGCTGCTGTTTTAATTATGTACTGTACCCCCAATGGGGTTAAATAATCAGTTATGGACTATTGGTGGAGAAGTTAGTCCCCCCCCCCCCCCCCCGGCATAATCTACATATCATAGAATGGTAATTTAGTTGTGATTAACACTATTTTGTTTCAACATATTTTCATTTGATTAAGTCAATTCATTTACTGAAAATATCCTATAATTTAAGCTTTTAAATATATTAACAACATGTTGTCATTTAACTGCAGAAAGTGAAATATTAGTACTTCTGGCTCCAGCCAGCCCCAGAAGAAACTGTTGAAGATTAGCATATAATAAATCAATTTTAAATACTTGTTAAATAACATTAGTGTAATAAAAAATAATTAGCACGACCTCCGTTGCTAAGGAACACGATTTAATATGTAGACCAACTTTTTAATTAAACATGAAATGTTTTTTTGTTATGGAAATGGGAACATTTGTGATATATTCTAAAGTCTTCAATGCTCAAAATGTTTGTTCTGATTTGCAGACTTCATGGGCAGTGATTACAGGAAACGTACTTCTTGCCGTTCCGTGCATATGGAAACCGGCTGAAACGTTAACATGGAATCATCTAAACACAGAGGCAGCAAAGCTTCATTTCTTTGGGGCCGCAGTCACACCTGCGCTGGTCACAGCACCAAGGGGATAACGCAGCGGTGGTCCCATTCAGGAGCATGGAACCCCCCCTCCACCCCCCACAGCTCCAACACTGTCTCGGGCGCCGGAGACTTTTACTTGTTTGTTTCGTGGGAACTCCCGATTTGTCGGTGTTGGGGTGCTCAGTGGGGTCCCGATGGGCTCTGTGGGGCAGCCTAGTCACCTGGATGCCATCTTAATAATGAAGGGTTTCTAGACTTTTCTAGTGACATTGTTACATTGTATATTGTCTAGAAATATAAGTTCTCGTGCTGTTCACTGCACTTCTGGTGACATTGTTACATTGGACATTATATTGTATAGAAAGACGTGTGTCGTGTCGTTGAGATAGCGCATGAGCGGGCGTAGGCAAAGGTATTCAGTGCGCCATCTGCCAGCAAACCGAATTGCAATGACATAAATAACACCGCAGATAATTCTGCTGGCTGACTGTGGCCGGCACACGGCCGAGCCGCGGTGAACACATTGTGCACACGTCTGTAATCTCGCACCTTGTCACGATGCCGAAAACAGAAAGTCTTACTACGTCTGCATGCAAGAATCAGATCGTTCTGCTACGCCAGGGGTGCGCAAACTTTTCAGTCTGCGCCCCCCTGCCTGCTCTCCCCCATGCTTGCGCCCCCCATCTTCCTTGACTCCAGCATCAATTGACACAGTTGCGTCATGTGACATCATGTTGCCATGGCAATGAGACGTCACGTGACCCCCACGGCGTCATTTGATGACGCATTGACATGGCGATGGGTCGCCGGAGACAAGGTAAGGGAAAAGGGTTACAGAGGCGATCCCCGGAATTTAAGTTAAATGCCTCGGAGAAGAGCGGGGGGCCTCCGTAACTGCCACGCCCCCCCCCCAGACAATCTCGCACCCCCCAGTTTGCACACCCATGTGCTATAGGACTCAACATTTCTCAGGGCTGTCCCTCACTTATGGGGTGTGGCATTCAATTAACTTGCTGATTTATAGTTATACTATACTAAGTTGAGCCCACTAAATGTGAAAACAAAATCTATCTCTTACACATAGCTGTGTCCCAGTGAGTTTGTGTTTCTGCATATTTATATGAATTGTTTTATACAGTATGTAAAACCCCACTCTTTGCAGTTTCCGTTCTGTATCAGTATTCTGCTATTCCAATACATTGCCCTAATTTTATGAAAACATAAAGACACTGCAGTTTATCTTGTCTTTGGCCATCATGACGCTGTAGCTTTCTATTGGCCAGCAGTGGCAAGGCTGGTCGCAGCAGCCATATTGTTTCTTCCCTGGGAAATTCAACATTCAGTCTACCAGCAACAAGTGGGTCCCCGGAGCCAGAAGTAACGTGGTTGAGTCCCCACTGAAGCCCATAAAGTAATGCAAACATACCCCCCAAAAAGCTAAGCAGCATGAATTTCTGTTCTATGGTTTAGCATTCCCTTCAAATGATGATAAAACAACTATATAGGATATGTATCTTTTAATGTCAATTATTAAGTATCAAGGCAATTTTGGCACAAAACCGGACACTTTCATTCAGCCCCTATGTTTCAAAGTAGTTTGCTCCAAATTTACCCTGTCTGCCCCAGCTTGCACCTTGGGGAGAGTCAGTAGGAGGAGTTTGGGGGGGAGTTACATGGTGCACAGATTATAATGAGATGTATCACATTCTGCGTCTCTGCCCCAGCTTGCCCCATGGGAGGTGTTAGTAGGAGAGTTGGGGGGAGTATCATGGTGCACAGATTATTATGACATGTACAATATTCTGTGTCTCTGCCCCACCTTGCACCTTGGGGAGAGTCACTAGGAGGTGTTGGAGGGAGTTACATGGTGCACAGACTATAATGAGATGTATCACATTCGCGTCTCTGCCCCAGCTTGCACCATTGGGGAGATTCAGCAGGAGGAGTTGGGGAAGAGTTACATGCGGCACAGATTTTAATCTGATATATCAAATTCTGCATCTCTATCCGCCATTCTTCTTTCCCTTCTATTTGCCCTAAAAAATAAAATGCCATATCCGAAGTCTGTCAAAACACACTTCTCTGCACTGATACAAAATCACATATGTATGAAAGCCAAAGTTATGCAATTCTCTGCCAACAAACTGCACCAAATGTATCAAAGAAAAAAAACACTTTAACGTCAATGTGATTTTTTTTTCGTTGATACACCTGAAGCAATGATTTTCTCCAGAATTGCATCACTTTTGACTTGATGTATCAAACCCGTAGAAGCCAATATGGTTAGTGGCTACATAGAATGCTGAAGGATTAGTAAGAACTGTTAGGGTTAAAGTCAATTCAAATTCCTGTGTGAGTTCTCCATGTGACCGGTGTCACTTTATTTCCCTGTGACTTGGGGTAGGGAAGGAATCACTGTGCCTGCTTGCATTGTGGATGTGAAGCAATAGGAGTATTTATTGATGGAGTGACTTGATATCTGTACTGTATGCTGGTGCTGTGTATCAGTTTTAGTGTTCTTTTAACTCAACTTTTTAGGCAATAGGTGTTTGGGTATCTGCCAAGTCAGAATTTACCTCAACACTGCCTACTAATGAACGTACAGATATTGCAGACATTATTGCACCAGTTAATGCAATGTGATGCGTTAACGCTATTTATTGCAGGAAATAAAGCGGCGCCATTGAGAACAAGTGAGTTCTCTTTAACGCATGTGATATTTTCTGCATTATTTCTTGCGTTAACCAACGTTAACAGGGTAATAACATCTGTTAAGCTTTCATGAAAGTCCCTTACATATGAAACAAATATTAAGGGGCAGAATATGAAATGACTGGCAGCTTGCGTTAATGCTGTTTGATACACAGCTCCTAAAATTCATTTTTTAGTTAAAATCACTGTGTTACTATTTACAGTGACGGATATTTACATCGCATGTTTACTTGACGCTGTGTTATATTTTCTAAATAGGTTTGAAAATTACATGCCATCATTTTAATCATTTTCACTTTGAATTAAGCAACACAAACAATAACTTAAGAGTTGGTTCCTCTGTGTCTGTAAATTGCAGATTCCTTTCACGAACACCCACCCTGCCACAGGTGTCGCCCATTACTGCCAAAAGAACGGCAAAACAAAGTGATGCCTTCAATAAACACGCACAAAACAAGCCCAATGGAGGAAGCAGGCTGTTCTTAGCTGAACTAGTGCAAAGTAAACACTTTCTCCCATTGTGTTCCTAATCCCATCACTTCTGAGGGGGGCTCGAGCACAATGCAAATCAATGCTTTGCTTTCCCGTCCTGCGGAGAGCCGCTTTAAAAACAGCAGTGCAACCAAATATAAACTAAATACACACTGTATATGTAAAAAAAAAAAACTCTCACAGCGTCGGGAGGTTGATGAGCTTGTTGTTGGTGTTGCTTGTATCTAATTAAAAGCATGTATTTAAAAAAACAAAGTTGTGTTGTTCAATGTCAGGTGATCTCAACTCCAGCTCCTCAAAACCCCCCAACAGGTCAGGTGTTTAGGATATCCCTGCTTCAGCACAGGTGGCTCAATCAGAGGCTCAGTCAAAGACTGAGCCTCTGATTGAGCCACCTGTGCTGAAGCAGGGATATCCTCAAAACCTGACTTGTTGGAGGCCCTTGAGGGCTGGAGTTGAGAACCCCTGCTCTACAGGAAGAGAACAAGATGACATGAGATGTGCTTCAGCACCACAGGGAAGGACAGCAAATGCAGGTTAAAAAACTGCATGATCTTTTTATTTATTGAAGAGCAAGCTGACTTAGGCCACGTCCATAGAAGGACAAGCCGCGTTGAGCCGTGCGGACGCTCCGTGCTGAGCCCCTGCATCCTCAATGAGGATGTCTTTAGAGGGGGCTCATGCGAGCGTCCGCAGGCGTGCTGAGGAGTTGGATTTTTCAGCCGACAGCCAAGCTGTTTTTCAGAGTGCTGTCGGCTTAAAACACCCAATCAGCGCGAAGCAGCATCAACGTCACGGTGCCGTGACGTTGACGTCGGTGGGTCGCGGGCGATTGGCCCAGCGACGTCACTGCCCCGCCTCCCTCTGCCTCCCCCCGTCTCCCGATCGCGCACGCTGTCTCGCCTGCATGTGCATGAAATTGCACAGAATTCAGCAGGCGAGCCTCAGCGTCAGTGCGGCTCCGAACTGCTCCCCCCTCTATGGACGCAGCCTAAGGCAACGTTCCGGGTACAACCCGGATCTGTATCAAGCACAGAGAGAACAGGAGGACATTCAGAGGGCAGTAAACCAAATCATTTCCATCTGACTCCGGGTCACACGGATGGGCCATACCTATTATGTGGTGTTGAGCCGCAAGGCTCCTTACAGCACAGTGTACAGTATGTGATAAGGTGCCATACTAAGTATCCCCACATAGTTAATATGATTTTGTATTCCCGTTTACTGGTATGGTTAAATAGAGTAAGATTTGGAGAAAGTCCCACCCAATAGCATGTCAAAAATATATCAAAGTTGGTATAAATAAAATGAAAGGCATTTGCTAGTAATAATGATGATTGAGGAACTCTGTTCATAATACTTTTTTTTTCTCTAGAGACAAAAAAAGAAAAAAAGTTGATAGTTCCTCTCGAACCCCATCCCAGACCATGATCAGGTCTTCTATGTACCAGCCATAGTACACAAGACCCGCCCCAGCCGAGCACTTCCCCACACACAGAGGCTCTCCCACAGCCCCCTTTAAACTCTGCAGAGTTTAAAGGTCCAGGTCACGTGGGCCAATAGGAAGCCGCACCAGATGACGTCACAGCTTCCTATTGGCCCGCGGGACGCGGGACATTTAAACGCCGCCATAAGATTAAGGAACACAGTTTCTCTGAAGGGATACCAGCACCACTACGGAGGTAAGTATTTCTGCAAAAAGGGGGTCCCCATAGCTGATATTAATTGGGTTCAGCTCCAGAGACCCCCTGTTTTACACGTGTAATCATTTTTTTTTTAAAGTGAATCCATATTCCTGCAACACTCATTTTTTCTTGGAGACGATTACATTTTTCTCATAGAAAGTCACAGTTTTTTGAGCTATATAATGTTTTTTTTTATTTCCTAACTAAATGTGTAGTAAATGATTACTAAGTACTGTATTTGCAAGCAATAAGAAAGGAGTACTGTATTTTTCAAGACCATGGTGTGTCCCCAATGTTTTTTGGGATGTGACCCTTCCAAGCAATGCATTTCGCCTAGTGCTGGTGTCGCAATCATGCCTTTCTTAACACATTTCTTGCGCGTCTCCCATACGGTAGTGTAGGATGCTTTCAGATTTCCCATAATAAGCATTCACAGTGTTCTGTAATGATAACCTCACGATCTTGTCAAGAACGGCGATGTAAATTAGATCTCTGAATAGCAAAGTAACAAGAAGATAATGCAATCAGCTACAACATTGGTTAGGCAAGTCCCAAGGTCATAAAGAAATAACAAATCTATCCGGAGATATCCAAAGGTTGAAGAGACCACAGGGATGGTACAAAGAGGGGTATTTAAGACAATGAAACCTAGACGTACACAGGCATTCAATTGAGACTTGTAGCAATTACAGACACATATAAGGTTGCTATTTGGTAATACTGTACACATTCAAGTTATTGTTGAGGATTGTTGTGACTGTTACAGTATTGACTAATAATGGTCTTTTATGCCCCAAGCTCCAATTGCAGTAAAACTTATGCTAAGAGGCTGCAACATTATTACAAAAATAAATAAATCGTTTTTAATGTCATTATCCTTCTTGGCTACTTTTACAGTCACATTTGCCAAGTGGTCTTCAGCCATAAGGTACCTTCCATCACAACACACTTGTATTTGTACTTTCTTCACGATAACAGATCACCCTCCTATGTATCAGGGCAAAACTGCTAATCTGGGGCAAGGGTGCTCAACTCCAGTTGTCAAGACCCTTCAAAAGGTCAGCCTTCAAGGCTATCCCAGCTTCAGCACAGTTGGCTCAATCAGTCCCTGCTTCAACACAGGTGACTCAATCTGTCCCTACTTCAGCACAGGTGGCTCAATTGACTGAGCCACTGTTTGGGCCACCTGTACTGAAGCTGGAATGTCTTTAAAAGCCGACCTGTTAGGGGGTCTTGAGGACTGGAGTTGATCACTGATGATATAGGGCAAGAAATTGCACCAAGAAACAAACCATCTTTGGGTGAATGGGGTATATGTATTGAGGCAAAAGTAGAGCAATTCTGGGGCAATAAATGTTCACCCTATGCCCCAAAGATAAAATCCCATTGCACAGTAATCAGTAGCATGTTTTCTTTGCTACATCTGTTGATATTTATTTTGCCCCAGAATTGCACCACTTTGGTCTTGATACTGTACGTAGCCCCAAAGCATCAAGGCAAAAGTGGGGCAATACTGGGTCAAAACATTGCTTCACATGTATCAAACAAACAATCCTATTCATTTTTCTTTGATACATTTGGTGCCATTTTTTAGGCCCCAGAATTACTTTAACCTTGATACATATTTCCCAAGGCTTCCAGTGGAATGTGCTATTTGATACATTTAGAGCAATTGTTTTGCTCTATAATTGCCCCACATTTGCCTTAATACACATGGGGGTGATCAAGGCCAAACTGACGCAGGTCTTTGTCCCGTCTGTGTCACCTTGCGATTTGAGGAGTGACAACAGCAGGAGTTAAATGCCGCCCAGATTATAATGAGATGTTTTAAACTCAGCGTCTCCCTGCAGCACTTTTACATCTTGTCAAAAAAAAATCCGCCAAGTCTGAGGCGGCGTAAACTTTTCTGCCTAACAATTTGCGTCAGATGTAAGAAACAATTCCTTACATTTGACGCATGAATTTGCACAAATGAAGCAATGCGTTAAAACAAACTTCTATTTGCATTTTCTTTACATTGATACATCTCCCCCATGAATGTATAGATGTATATATGTATATATGAATGTATAGATGTATATATGAATGTATAGATGTATAGATGTATATATGAATGTATAGATGTATAACACTTTAATAAAGTTCGCATAAAGCAACTTTGTGAGTAAGTGTGCACTGATTTTGTGTTGCGAGCAGGACATTGTGTATGCACCTGTAGAAGAGAATTGCTACAACTCCATTAAAGGTGAGGCTAAAACTGAAAATACCGGCAACCCACACTTATTATTATGTCCTTTAATGATTTGGTTAGCCCTGGGACAATGACATATAACTGTCTATGTACTGTCATCCTCAAACCTTATGGGGTAAAATAACACTGCGCAAGTGATGTCACGCGGTCACGCATGCGCCCTGCAGCAGGCACTATAATCACGGCCTTAGTGAGTGTCAGTAAGAAGAGATGGGGAGGAGTTACGTGGTGCACAGATTATAGTGAGATGTATCACATTCTGCGTCTCTACCCCAGCATGCACCTCAGGGAGTGTTAGTAGGAGGAGTTGGGGAGGAGTTACATGGTGCACAGATTATAATGAGATGTGTCACATTCTGTGTCTCTGCCCCAGCTTGCACCTTGGGGAGAGTCACTAGGAGGAGTTGGGGAGGAGTTACATGGGGCACAGATTAAAATGAGATGTATCACATTCTGCGTCTCTGCCCCAGCATGCACCTTAGGGAGAGTCAGTAGGAGAAGTTGGGGTAGAGTTGCATGGGAAACAGATTATAATGAGATGTATCACAGTCTGCGTCTCTTGGCTCCATTCTTATTCCCTTTTCTTTTTCCCACACAATTCTCCATATCTGAAGTGGTGTACGTCTAACCTACGCTGCAGCTCTGCTCCAAAACCAGAGCAATGCGTCTAACCACCCTTTTATCTGCGCTGATACACACATCCATAGGCAGTGACATAGCAACGCACAGAACATCGTAGAAAAGACTCCCGGTTACAAAATGAGAGCAAAAGTGGAGCAGACAAATGGACCAGATTTACCAAGGAAAAGGAACCCCATTAAAAGCGATGGCGGTCCCATATGGGAACATACAGGGTTATTTACTAATGTGTCCTAACTACAAAACCGGGGCAAATCCACTGCAAAAAACGACGCCCGATTAATTAGGTACAAGAAATACCATTGCTTTCAAAGTGATTCCTTTTCTTTTTTCAATACTGTGCTATTGTGCTGGTTTCCCCCTAATTTTGCAGTCGGGAGACTTTAGTAAGAAGACCTCTATTGATCCTTTGCTTTATTTTATATACTGTATAGGATAGGTATGGGTATATCACAGGACCTCTACCACCTCTGCTGGGAGGTTATTCCATGGATTCACTACACTTTCCATGAAGAAGTAGTCAAAGAAGTTTTGGAAAACAACTGTACTAGATTAATCAAAGGGAAAAAAACATGGGGGTGGGGGGTTTATCAAAGATTCCCAGCTGCAGAACCAGTGTAACAGCCACGCAGAACCAGGGTAACAGCCACGCAGAACCATGGTAAGAGCCATGCAGTACCACGGTAAGAGCCACGCAGAACTAGGGTAAGAGCCACGCAGAACCAGGGTAAGAGCCATGCAGAACCAGGGTAACAGCCACGCAGAACCACGGTAAGAGCCATGCAGAACCAGGGTAAGAGCTATGCAGAACCAGGGTAACAGCCACGCAGAACCACGGTAAGAGCCACACAGAACCAGGGTAAGAGCTATGCAGAACCAGGGTAAGAGCCACGCAGAACCAGGGTAACAGCCATGCAGAACCAGTGTAACAGCCATGCAGAACCAGGGTAACAGCCACGCAGAACCAGGGTAACAGCCACGCAGAACCAGGGTAACAGCCACGCAGAACCAGGGTAACAGCCATGCAGAACCAGGGTATGAACCACGCAGAACCAGTGTAACAGCCATGCAGAACCAGGGTAAGAGCCATGCAGAACCAGGGTAAGAGCCACGCAGAACCAGGGTAACATCCACGCAGAACCAGGGTAACAGCCACGCAGAACCAGGGTAACAGCCATGCAGAACCAGGGTATGAACCACGCAGAACCAGTGTAACAGCCATGCAGAACCAGTGTAACAGCCATGCAGAACCAGGGTAAGAGCCACGCAGAACCAGGGTAAGAGCCACGCAGAACCAGTGTAACATCCACGCAGAACCAGTGTAACAGCCATGCAGAACCAGGGAAAGAGCCACGCAGAACCAGGGTAAGAGCCACGCAGAACCAGTGTAACATCCACGCAGAACCAGTGTAACAGCCATGCAGAACCAGGGAAAGAGCCACGCATAACCAGTGTAACAGCCACACATAAACAGTGTAACAGCCACGCAGAACCAGTGTAACAGCCACGTAGAACCAGGGTAACAGCCATGCAGAACCAGTGTAACAGCCACGCAGAACCAGTGTAACAGCCACGCAGAACCAGGGTAACAGCCACGCAGAACCAGTGTAACAGCCACGCAGAACCAGTGTAACAGCCACGCAGAACCAGGGTAACAGCCACGCAGAACCAGTGTAACAGCCACGCAGAACCAGTGTAACAGCCACGCAGAACCAGGGTAACAGCCACGTAGAACCAGTGTAACAGCCACGCAGAACCAGGGTAAGAGCTATACAGAACCAGGGTAAGAGCCACGCAGAACCAGGGTAACAGCCACGCAGAACCAGGGTAAGAGCTATATAGAACCAGGGTAACAGCCATGCAGAACCAGGGTAACAGCCACGCAGAACCAGGGTAACAGCCATGCAGAACCAGTGTAACAGCCATGCAGAACCAGGGTAACAGCCACGCAGAACCAGGGTATGAGCCACGCAGAACCAGGGTATGAGCCACGCAGAACCAGGGTAACAGCCACGCAGAAACAGGGTAACAGCCACGCAGAACCAGGGTAACAGCCACGCAGAACCAGGGTAACAGCCACGCAGAACCAGGGTAACAGCCACGCAGAACCAGGGTAACAGCCACGCAGAACCAGGGTAAAAGCCACGCAGAACCAGGGTAACAGCCACGCAGAACCAGGGTAACAGCCGCGCAGAACCAGGGTAACAGCCACGCAGAACCAGGGTAACAGCCACGCAGAACCAGGGTAACAGCCACGCAGAACCAGGGTAACAGCCACGCAGAACCAGGGTAACAGCCACGCAGAACCAGGGTAACAGCCACGCAGAACCAGGGTATGAGCCACGCAGAACCAGGGTAAAAGCCACGCAGAACCAGGGTAACAGCCACACAGAACCAGGGTAACAGCCACGCAGAACCAGGGTAACAGCCACGCAGAACCAGGGTAACAGCCACGCAGAACCAGGGTATGAGCCACGCAGAACCAGGGTATGAGCCACGCAGAACCAGGGTATGAGCCACGCAGAACCAGGGTAACAGCCACGCAGAACCAGGGTAACAGCCACGCAGAACCAGGGTAACAGCCACGCAGAACCAGGGTAACAGCCATGCAGAACCAGGGTAACAGCCACGTAGAACCATGGTAACAGCCACGCAGAACCAGGGTAACAGCCACGCAGAATCCCTGTACCAGATTTACTAAACAGGAAAAAAAAGTTAAGTTGCAACTGGAATGTTTTTTCCTTAAAGCAGCAAAACGTGAAATGGGACATGTAGTTTATTTATCAGTTCTGTATTATTAGATAATGCTGTATTTTTTTAAATTATTGTTCCCCTCTTAATACCATTTTTAATTAGTTTAAAATCATCCTTTGCGTTCTATAGCAGGTTTCAGCCCACCTCCCCAGCAGTGCAAAATCCTTGCAACACTTTCCTGCTTGAGATAATTTGCTGCCAATATTCCCAGCAGTTTGAGCTGCAAACTGTAACAATAGATAATGTTACCTTAGCAATATAAGGATACATAGTAGCTGCTGAGTTACACTGACTGGTGCAGCCATTGTTAGGCACACAATCAGGGTTTTTACAGATTTATTACAGGAGCACCAAATGATTGTGAGTTTAGGTAATAATATAGAATTATACATTGTCACATGGTTGACATATACAAATAAGAAATAAAGAAAACGGGGGAATGTAGCATTGCTGCTTTAATACATCAGTTTTTCAGCCAATATATGATGATAAATAACCCCCAATACTATCATTTTCCTTTTATAAATCTTGTGGAGTGGCTTTTTTTGGCACAAAATTGGCCCGGATCAAACTTAATTTCAATTGCTCTAAGCTCAAATTTGCATAAATTTAAAAAAAAAATTCATCTGCTTTGGCTCACAAAAAGGGATTGCGCTTGGCGCACAAATATCAATGGGATGTACTAAAAAAAAAAATATTTCTGTGCGCCCCAAAATCAATTAAAAGTTTGTCAATATCGTCCCTAAAAAGACTGGCAATAGTGTTAGCGCAGAATAAAATTGCTAAGTATCAACCAAAACATTTATTTGGAGCAGCCCAGATGTCTCATAATATATGTTTCTGCCCCTAAAGATCTTATCATTTAATTTTACAGTAGGTTCCCAAGACACAGGGCGCGGCTTGTCCAAATTCACAAGGAGAGGGCGCGTTGGGATTTCAAACAGGCTCTCCCACGTGTGTAGAACTCTGCCCCCCAGCTGCGCCCCGAGCCAGCCTTAGGCCTCGTTCAGGGTGCAGGCTTCGGAGGGAGGGCGTGCTGCCGTGTGTGCTGCCGTGGGACACAAAGTATTCAATTTGAATACTGGTTGTCAGGGTAGCAGCTGCCCTGTCTCCGAAGCCAGGAGTTGAAGCTGGCTACAGTTTCACTAAACGAAAAAAACGTTTTTTGGAGCTGCAGCAGCGTCACAGGGACCTCGGCAGCCAATGAAATCATTCTTGAGAATGATTTCATGACTGCAACCTCGATACTTAACCTGCCGTGTGTAACCCCGCCCCCTCCTCAACGCTGAAAAGTCTGCTGGGGGATAAACACAGATCACCCAGCAAACTGCCGCACTGCCGCCCTCCCGCCCTTCCTCCAACTCCTGCAGCTGGCACCCTGAACGAGGCCTTAAAACACTACCCAAAATCCACGCCCTAAATGCGTGCTCACGATGGATGAAGTCATTCCGTAGTCAAATTGCAAGTAAGGGGAGTAGACTTCTTATTCTTCTATGTGCGCTTCACCAGGACATCAGAAATGATTGTATTAAAATCAATGACACATTCTGTGCGGGTGATGAAGAGCGGAGAGAGAACACAGCAAAGGCTGATGACAAAAATATGCTAATGGGGAGTGGACTTCTATTTCCTTACTGAGCGTGATGAATTATTTTGATGCTGTGTCTGATATTTAGTGAAGCTTCATCAACCTTATGTGATTAGCACAGACATCGGCTGTTTGATTGCAGGGAAAAAAAAAAAATCCGGGGCTGGGAAATGTTTAGCAAACTTGTGAGATTTCTATTGCGTGAGGTATTTTGCTGCGTGTTACGGGGAAATAACAGATTGTCTTCACTAGGGAATGAATACATCTAAGCTAAACATGACGGGGGAATGAAAGCTCTATAAATTCAGTGGGTTTTTGTTGATGCCATTGGCACAAGGCATTGTACTCTTGCTCTTGAGTTCCACATAAATTCTGAAGCAAAGCAACTTATTACCAAACTATGTTGCTGTCATTAGGGGATCCTTAATCTTAACACATACAGTGATAGTGCAGCTATCTGCCTTAAGGGAGCAAATCCAAGCAATAGCTTATGTGTTTGTTAAAAAAAAATAATAATAATATGTTCTGTAGTATTAGATTTATTACCTTTTTTTATTTTAAAATTCAACTTTTAATGCCATTTTGAATGAGTTTTAATATACTAAGCATCTTTTGATTTCGATAGCAGGTTTTAGCTATATATATATATATATATATATATATATATATATATATATATATATATTTCCCAGCCTTGGGCCTTATTTATGAAATTCTCCCTGGTTTCAAAACTGCAGCAAACATGGGTACAACAAATGCCCCAGATATTCAAAGAACAAGTCTTAGTGGAACGTTTTTCCACTGATAAACCTGGCGTAAAAGTGTTGCAGCTGTGAGAAATGTACAAATAACTCCTGTTGCATTTTCCTCCCTCCCTGGGTTGTATTGTCTTTTCTATGGAAATAGAGGACACGATCCATTCGGTGTCCTGCACATAGATAATGAAGCGAAGGCAGCAAGCTAATGGAGAGACAACACTGTGTCAATTGGAATTGGCTTGAATTAAACTCAACTGAAACTGAAGATGGACGGATGCCGGAAATGATTGCTAACGTCTTCCAATGATTAAACTCTGAAACAAATTTAGAACGTGTGCCCAGCCACCATTCTACAATGGAAGGCTGTTGTATAAACTCACCCCCACTAGTCAGCGAAATGATTTGGACTTGGAATTATCCGTGGAAGCCAAAAACATGTACACCCATTTTCTAAACAAAATGTTTGTTTTGGGGGGCACTATTCTGGCAGAAGAAGAT
This sequence comes from Ascaphus truei, assembly GCF_040206685.1. NCBI lineage: Eukaryota > Metazoa > Chordata > Amphibia > Anura > Ascaphidae > Ascaphus > Ascaphus truei. Next base: position 13,675,654 of record NC_134485.1, on the reverse strand, counting down.
TTGAATAGTTTTAAGAGTGTAGTGATACTGAATAAAGGCTGGGAAAGGGATTAGGGGTTATGGGTAAGCAGCACGGGTCAAGAGCTGTAATTAACAATTAAGTTAATAATGATTTGTGGGTCTCTGCTCTCCAAGCTGACGAAGATGTGTGTGCCTGTGGTGTGATGCTCAGCATTGCTTTACGCTAACATGTTCGTGGTGTTTTAAATTTGTAGGGCTGCATCAAAATCTGTAATGTAGAAAAAAGATGGAGGCACACAAGTAATTTTGCCAAATTGCTAAGGTTTAGTACATAGCATTAGGCAGAACTAAAGTAATATTTCGGTGGGACAGCTCCTTCCTCAGACAAAAGCCACCCGTGACACACGGCTGTTTCTCTGTAACATTAGTTCTGCCTACTACTTTGCAGTAAACCTTAGCAATTTGGTATAATTACTTGTGTGCCTCCATCTTTTTCCTACATTAAGCTACTATAGGTCTCTACTTAGAACATAGGGGCATTGATTTGTTATTTTGCACCTGGGTGCTTTCTCTTTCTTTGAACTCATATTGGCATTGGGAGTGCCTCTGTATACTGCACCCTAATACTACAGATAGAAATCTGTGAGCGAGTTTCTTGTCATTTTAATTCCTGGCTCTGCCTTCACCTGAATGTTCGTGTGTGTGTCTGTGTATGTGCATCTGTCTGCGTGGGCTGGAGGTTGATCTATCTCCGGTAAGACCTTAAATCAAGTGGAAGCTTCACAGCGAGGGTGATGACAAACATGTTGCGGGGCATAAATGCCAATGATAGCAGTCATATCTGTTGCAGCGGTGATAACACAACGATAACATATCTAACGTGATAACATAGCCCGAGTCCAAAATAACACACCGCGGGGCCTTTTTCATCATGTCATTGATGGAGCGTGTGATCCAGACCCAGACAGACTATAGAATATAAACCCTGGCCGCTGCCCTTTTTTATGTGCTCATGGTATCATGCAGTGGAGGTTTTTGTTGATAGGCATAAGGTAGGTATCAGGCAGATAGTCAGTGCCACCTTGCATTTTAAATTAAAGGCTTTTTGGAAAAACATTGAAATAAATCATCTTTGTAGCTCTATTCTTATTTATTTATCCTGAGACACAATATAATCAGGAAGCATCAAATTCATAACTTGCAATGTGAAATGATGTCGGCTTTTTATATTTACGTTAATTAAGCTTGCGGTACATATATTCATTTTTATACAGGCATGACGGTGTACACAGCACTGTTCATATATTTCACAGACATGATGTCATGATTGCATTCCAATTTGTCACCCCACAGATCCTAGATCCGCCTCTGGGAGATGATTTGCTCAAGAAGCTGACCTGTGGTCCTTCTAATAATAACTATTTATTATAGTGCTTTTCTTCCAGTAGGACTCTTAGCACTTCACAATTACAGTATAGTGCACAGTACAGGCAGTGTACAGATAAGCTTCAATCTAGGATTTTGGTGCCTGAGGCACAGGGAGATACAGTGACTTTGCCCAAGGTCACAAGGACCTGACACCGGGAATTGAACTGATTGTCCTTGTTCCACTTAGGCCTGTAATATAGAGCGCGCTGTTGCGCTACCATGCGCACGTCCATCAATTATAATTGACTGTTGGAGGCTGACGTTGATACAGTCGAGACGCGCACGGCCGCAAGCAGTGACGCGGAAGACCAGAGAAAGTACAAGAGAATTGTATTTTCGCGCCGTGCTACGTGGCGCTATGAACCAATCACAGCGCGGCCTAGCGCTGTGACGTCATACCCATGCCCACTAGCCACGCGCATCACCGCTTACCTTTTACAAACGAAATGCCTGTGCCACGTGCAGGAGCAACGCCGTGTGCGCGCCCGCACATGCACCAGCGCGCACGATATTACAAGGCTAAGGCCCCGCTCCCTCAGTCAGCGCGCCCGCACTGCAGACAGGCGGGGCGCTGACAGACACAGACCGCGACACGCGGTCTGTAGGGAGCCGGGAGCCGGGGAGGGAGGGAGGGGGCGGGAGTGGGAGGGGGGCGGGATCTTATCGTGGTGCCGTCCACCCCCCCACACACACATACATACACACACACACACACATACATACACACACACACACACACATACACACACACACACATACACACACACACACTTTAACCTGCAGCTCCTTCCCTTCTCCCCGCCCAAGGCGCCTCCCATCTAGCTCCTTCCCTCCCCTCCTCCCCATTGGCTGACTCACGTACCATGTGACGCGTCGCCGCATGGGAACACAATTCTCTGGTATCCCCTGCTGGCTGACGCGTCACAGTACGTAGTCAGTTGGCAATGAGGAGGGACTGGGACCGGATCGTGAGGCTAAACAGCAATAGTGTGTTGCGCTCACGCGGCCGCCCGCGCCACCGGGCGCAGCGGGTCTCAGCCCTAAGCCGCTCTTTCTCGCTACCATAAATGTCTGGCAGGCAGTGGCAGTGAAGGGGTTCATGTTCACAGCATTCATTTGAATTGATATGGCGGGGGTGTAATAGATGACAGATAAAGATACAAGTAATGTTTGGAGTAAAAATAGAATTGCATATCTGCAGAAGAAGTTCTTCTTGCCTCCCCGAAACTTATGTATCTTAGCACTGCCAGCTTTCCCAAGACCACTTTTCTCAAGAAAGATATAACTTAGAATCAGACGCCAGAGGTGACCCCAGGACTCCCAGGTGTAAATCAATACAGGTGGCAGGTGACTTGTGGCATAGCTAAGGAACAAAGATCCCAGTACAATGGGTGGCCAAATCCAGTCCTCAAGGGCCACCAACAGGTCAGGTTTTAAGAATATATCTGCTTCATCACAGGTGGCTCAATCAGTGGCTCAGTCAAAGACTGAGCCACTGATTGAGCCGTCTGTGCTGAAGCAGGGATATCACGTATACCTGGCCTGTTGGAGGCCCTTGACTGGACTTGGCCACCCCTGTTCTAGTAGATCAACTGCGTTCATTTTGGACATACCCCGGTGCTTTCTACTCTGCAGTAACAACAAACATTAGATTAATTACTGGGAAATTGTCATCTTTTGGGTGTTTAATGAGGTTAGAGAGAGACCATATTACATCCACAGTAGGATTAGTTATAACTTGTAGCAGGATCCGGCTGATTCTTGGGGACTAACAGTATACCATTGCCCAGCAAGCTTTGCATTGTCTCGTTCTCCTGACACCAGTGTGCTATTCTGAAGGCAGCCAAAACCAGTTAGGATAAGTGTGACACAACTGGGTTAGTTACTTCTGTACAATTATGCAGAGTTTTCGAAGTCTGACTGCATGTGACAGAAACAATACAGGTAGATAGATTCCTTAGGGAGGTGTTTGCTTCTAGCAATATATATTTTTTTTTTGCATTTATTGAGCCTTTGTACTGCAAAGCAATGTGTTGCTGGCATATTTGGCAGTGAAAGGGTTAAGCATCTGTTGAATATAAAGTACTAACCCTCCAAACACAGTCTAAAAATAATAACAGGGGCAGTGCGGGTTCTCCATCAGAAGTTCCCTGAGAACTTTGTACGTGGCGATTAGCTACAAAACTGAATTTATAATGCATCCATGCGAGTTCAGCTTCCATGTCTCACACAGCTTGAAGCGAGCTTTGGCTTGCAGTGTATCAGTATGGATTTGTCCCATCCACCTTGGTCTGTGAACTCAGACATTTAATTTCTAACGGGCCAGAGTCGTACAATGTACACTGAGAGCTGATCGGATTTAATCCCTGCCCATTGTTAGCCATTAACATCTCCTCGGTGCACGGCTTCCTTTCAGGGACACAGAATTCATCCGTCCTCTCCTGCCAGATGACAAGCCTGCTGTAAATTGTATTTTATTCCACCGCCCCTTGTTTATCTGCCTTGACAGTCTACTTTAGCTGCTGTGTGACTGGAAGCCTGGAGGGCATAAGTGACCTTTATTAAGCTGTTCAAAGCTGTCACAATCTCATCACTCTCTGTCCATGTCTCTATCTGTCCTTCATTTAAAGTCCCTCATTCTTCTTTACTGCTACGTTTGAATTTTCATGCTTGTGCTCCTTTTCAATCAGCTGTGTCATGTCCACTCAGAAACCTATATTTTCATGAGGCTGAAGCACTCGTCCATCCTAATTTTGTTCCACTTTTATTACTTTTTATTTTTGTAGACAGAGTTTATTTTCACAGACATCTCTTGATTACTTAGGAAGTGAATGCACAATAGTGATCCAACTTCTCAGGTGTCAAATGCATAAAAGCAATATGGTCCCATTAATATTTGCCTGTCGCTCATCACCACTGCCTGTTCCACCAGACCCAGCTCACCTCTTCATCCCACAGAAACATAAGACCTGTTATTTTAGACCTCCTGTCACTCAAGATTTCATTATCAGTGTCAACATTCCAAACTCTTTCCACCCGTATACAGAATATTTCCACCTGTTTATACTGTACCGCTGCTGTATTCCCTTTCAGATTCACACACCTAACCTGCATCTTACAGTACATCCTTCCCAACTCATCCTCATCAGCGTTAATATTGACCACCTGTCCTTATTTAGTAGGGAATCTCCCTGATCCTTAGCTGTACATGTGTCATTTTTTTATTTTATCACATGTTGTAGATGGAAGATTCAACTATCTTTCTCTTCTTCATTTTAGCTTTCACATGTTGTCATGTTTGTGAGTCTCAGCCTCATTTTCATCTTTCTACTTTTACGCATGCGTCATTTGCGCAAGACTTCACATGGGTCACCCCCTTCCAATGTGGGGTCATCCGTTAATCATTTGTGTGTTAATAATTCCAGGATTCACCAAAACATAGAGCGTCGTTCATTAAACCAGCCATACTTCTTCCCCTTTTTTCTTCTTCTTTTTCTCTTCTTTTTTTATGTAAAGAATGTGCCAATATATAATTCTACATTGTTACCTAAGCTGGCAATCATTTGGTGCTCCTGTTATAAATCTGTAAAAATCCTGTTGGTGTGTCTAACAAAATGTTCGTCTTCTAAATCTGCGAAATGCGGAAGCTGATGTTTATCATTATATCACTAAGTTCAACACATTATTGTTTCAGCTTTCAGAGTAATAGACAGTCTGCTGTTTGGAACACAGCAACAAAACTGTTTGTGATACTTTGGTGCCAGAGGGCACAGCTCAAAAAGGTGTGTAAGAGCCTGTTTCAAAAGAAGAAGTGGATATGACTTTCCAAATGGTTGCTCTTGCAACCAAAGAATGATCATTAAAAAATCATTAACAATTGCATTAGGAGTTTTAAAAAAAATGCAGACAGAATTATCTAATACTACAGAACTGATTTATTTAGAAAAAAAAAACACAGGAATTTTCATGTTTTGCTGCTTTAAAATGTGACAGTGCCAACCCGGCACCACTACCACACAGACACATTGGTAGAATTGAATATGAATTTCCACCGGATTGGCACTAACTCATCTTTAAGAACAACCCCCATTATACTGGGATACATGGCTATGGCTTAATGCTTCAGTGCTGGTTGGGGCTGTATGCAGCAGTAATATTTCTGCATACATAACTTCAGGCCAACAATGTGTTATAATAATTATTGTTTTCCTCCCCCCTGTATAGCACTGACTGTGTATGCAGTGCTGTACATATCATTTACCATGTCATTTTTTGGTGTCCATAGTCATAAGGCATGTGCACAGGGATATAAACAAGGCTTCCCTGATTCAAACTCACTATCACTGCTCTCCAGCATCGGGGCCACTATTCACTGAGCCACGGCTGCAGCCAGACACAGGTCAGCTCTTTCTTCAGAACTAATTACGGCAAATTGTCTAACAGGCCAGGATGGGATTACTAAACCAGAAGTTGCTCAGGGGCGGGCAACTCCAGTCCTCAAGGGCCGCCAACAGGACAAGTTTTCAGGATTTCCCTGCTTCAGTCTAGGTGGCTCAATCAGTGGCTCAGATGAAGATTGCGTATTCTGCAATCCATTGATGGATTTGTAGGATCCAATCCGCGGATTCAGCAATCCGTTGACAGATTTTTAAGAATCCGCCAATGGATTGTATTCTACAAATCAATCAACGGCTTGTATCCAGTGGCGGGTTTTGATGAATCTGCGCGGATTAAAACCGGCCAAATGCGTTTGCGGATTTTAAACCGCAAAATGGATTTTGCGAGAAAATCCGGAAACCGGATTTGGGCGAATTCACCCAATTCACCCATTTCTACTGCTACTGTAAGTGGTTACTAAGCACTACTTACTAAATATGGCTCAAAGTGGGAAACGGTTGTTTCCAGTATCAGGCAGCAGAACTAAATGTTGGGTCTCTTGATTTTTTTCAACCCCTTCACTACCTGAGAATCCCCAAATTAAAAATGACCAAATACAGTTCTCTTAAATTGTCCATTCTGTTTATTGTGAAACCGTTCAGCATGTTTCGGTTTTGGAGAACTGTAAGTCAGATGTTAACGTGAAAACGCTTTTGGAAAGTTTTCTAAAAAGTCTTCGGACTTTTTTCTCCTTAGTTACAGTAGGAACATTTACATCTAATGTATAATGAGAGCAATATGTATTGTATATTTTGTGATTTGACTAACTGGGCTGTTTATAGAGAATCTTCCAGGATAAATCTCTGAAACAATTGAGTACATTTTAAATGATAAAACAAGTGTTACAAATGATCCTCCTCACTTACACTCTTCTGCCCCTCCTTACATTTCAGCCCTAATTTCTCGCTATGCACCATCCCGACTCTTGCTTACTGCTCAAGGATGTCTTCTCTCTACCCCCTTTGTATCTAAAGCCCTCTCCCGCCTTAAACCATTTTCACTGACTGCCCCACACCTCTGGAATTCCCTTCCCCTCAATACCCGACTAGCACCCTCTCTATCCACCTTTAAGAAACACCATAAGACACATTTGCTTAAAGAAGCATATGTGTAGCACCATGACTAATACTATACACGATACATAAAGCTTGGCCCCCTGCAGACGCACTTATCAGAATGCCCTCCTACTGTACGTTCTCCCTAACAACTAGATTGTAAGCTCTTCGGAGCAGGGACTCCTCTTCCACAATGTTACTTTTATGTCTGAAGCACTTATTCCCATGACCTGTTATTTGTAGTTATTTGTTGTTTATATGATTGTCATGTGTATTACTGCTGTGAAGCGCTATGTACATTAATGGCACTATATAAATAAAGACATACATATATATAGCAGTTGTTACATCCTTAAGTGCTCTCATTTTATTGCAACTCCTATTCACGTAGAAGCTAGAGGCAGAAACCTCCGTCCATTTGTCTCAGTTTGTCTTAATATATATGTACTCTTTTGTCATACAATGTTATTGTCCTCCCTCCCGCATTGTACTGCACTATGGAATATGTTGGCGCAACATATTTACTTAATATTAATAATAAAAATAAGTAGGAGAGTGGCTTTTGATGTCTTTTTCCCCTTCCATAACCTTTCTACTTATTCACTTGTGTCATTCTCTTTACTTTCTTATCTCCTCTCTTCCCTCTTGCTTTCCTCTACCCTCCCATCTGCTAGCAGGGGCGCACTGGGAGACAGCTTGGTAAGGTCAGGCATGCAGCTGTCCTGACGCTGACTCCATTCTAACGCTGCTTACATCCCAATTTTTTTTCTGCCTATGTAGCCTGTTGGGATGACAAGAGACAGAAAAGATGGGTCTCCTTGTTTCCGAGTCAGCTGCCATCCGGTACACTGAAAACCCTGCTGCGAGACGGGGATGAAAAAAAGATGAGCAGATGTGGAACAGCACGCCCTTCCTCTGACAAATCCCAGGTGATCCCAATGTGTTCTTTAAAGACACGTTGGAAAGAAGATGTACGGAAGAAAGTAGTTTCCCTATCTGCCTGAGATGTGAGCAGACACTGAGGGAGAAAGAACGCGCTTATGGTCAATACACTGGTCTGTGATGTGCAATAGGAGAACTTAGTCTTCACTGTGCAGGGCAGAAGTTCAGATCCCTTCTTTTGGATCTCAATCAGCTCCCATGTCTCTTATCTCTAACCCAGCCCGGGGAAGATCTCTGCAGAGAATATTAAACGGAGGCTGCGGTCAATGTCATTAGTCACTTTGTCTCCCTGCCCACCAGGAACTATGACCCCGATTTAATATGATGTGAAGATGCCTTCCCCAAGCTGGAGAAGAGTTCACAGCTCCATTCACAGGGCAGACATCTTCATCTTGGCAGCACTTTCAATAGGGTTCTAAATATAAGATTGTAAGCTCTTTGGGTCAGAATCCTTAAATTCTTCCTATCCTGTCAGCATTATATAGGGATATGAACCAACCTTTTGTTCTGCATGGTTCGGGGAAGGGACTGATTTGGGGGCCACATTTACTAAACGGTGCCACTCCATAAGACATCTCCAAGCACAGCTCAGTAAATCTGGCTCTTTACAGGTCATTCAAGTGAATGAAGCTGTAAGGTGTCTTCTGGCACTGAAATTGTCTTATGGAGTAACTGCTTAGTACTAAATATTGCCTTTTATGGGCCATTTACTTGAATGAGGCCGTAAGCTGCCTTCAAGCATGGAAGATGTATTATAGTGTAGCACTTCCTAATAAATATGACCCTTAATGACAGACAAAAGAGACAGTCCCTGTAGGAAGGTGCACAGGGGAAATAAACGAGACATTGACAGAGGGGATAAACGGGATGGGGATAACGTGGGGCTGGATAAATGAAGGAAGACAAGGCGCACGCTCAGATTATCCTGAACTGAAGCTTCACAGTGTATTAGTAAATATTAAACAGAGAGCATTAGCAGGCAGCAATGTTTCAGGGGATATGCACAGTCAGGCTGCCCTGTGCTGACGTTGGTCTGAGTTAGTGTATTGTGAGCTGAAACGTGTCTGAAGTTGTGCAAAGCTATTTCTGGTCTGCCAGTGCACGGTGCCTCTTCAACCTCTCCATCTGTGAACCTCTCCTGCTGCACTCCCCACACTCCTTCAAAATGCATGAAGGGGAAAGTCTCCCTGAAGTGACTTCTGTTTTGTTTTTTTTAAAGAAGCAATCCAAGCCATGTTTTTCTTCTTTTTTTTTTCACTTTGCATTACAGGTTTGAAGCTGGGGGCCTCCGCAGCTGAACCCCATTAATTTGAGCTTCAGGGACCCCTGCTTTCAGAAATACTTACCTCCGAAGGGGGTACCTCTCTGCAGTTTAAAGCCCCGGTCACATGGGACAATAAGAAAGACACACCGAGTGACGTCACAGCTTCCTATTAGCAGGGCGCCTGAGCTTTGTAAAGCTGCCATAATGTGAAACTTGGAGCGGCTAACGGCACCCACTACAGAGGTATGTTTCTCTGGAAGCAGGGGATCCCTGGAGCGGAAATTAATGGGGTTCAGCTCTGGAACCTCCCTGCTTCAATATTGTATTAAACTAAAAAACAATGGCTTGGATTGCCCCTTTAAAACCGATATCTTGTGGAATCAGCATCAGAAACATTTTTGCATCCACTTTTGCAGGCTGGAGACTGTGGACAATACTCCCCTATATTCTTAGCTGAGTTTCCTTACTCACAGGCTGTGTCCACTACAGTCCTAACACACACAGTGACACCATATTGAAAGGGACTGAAGCCAAAGATGCAAGTTATCCCCTATAGTGTATTTCCATTGCAGCCGTCTCTGACAGCATAAGGGTTAAAATAGAATGAGCACCAGAATTTCTGGGCATAAACAGCAATTAAAAAGTATCACTCGTGAGCACATTCACATGTCTCAGACAGGTCTGCCTTTCCCCATTATCTCTTAGCATACAGTGCTTTCGCAGCCACCAGGGATTCTGGGTAATGGCATGCCAATGAGAACTCACAGTGAGTCACTCGTTACTACTTATCCACTTTAACATGGATCCCTGCAAGCGTATCCCTGCCGTATTACACAGCGTTTACAGCACAGCCTGGGTTGGAGAAGTGTAGAGCCAGAAACCCTGCTCACAGGCAGCTCAGAGACAGGAAGAAACAACAGCAATAACTGTAACTTATCACTGACATCTGAGAACCTGAGCGGGATAAAGATGCTTTTTGTCAACCGCCCACCCGTCCCGCTCACCCCACATTGGGCTTGCAGCTCACAGATAAGGGTTTCTTTCCTATGTAGGGTATGAATCTCTGTGCATACAATTTTCAGAGTGTAATAACTCTTGGTGCCTCAGGCACTGGGGCCTGCCCGATAGAGGGCTGTACCTGGAGTGCGCCACGCCGTGGCCACTGGAGACCTAGCTTTATGGCATAGCACATAGCACTTCTTAGTAAATATGGCCCAGAGTGACTTTTGCAAGGTCACTAGGGGGCATTGGGATTCAGGATCACCCACTTCAATCAAAGGGGGGGGGGGAGAGGGGAATGGAGAGGGGAGAGGGAAAGGGAGAGGGGACAGGAAGAGGGGAGAGGTAAGAGGGGTGAGGTGAGAGGAGAGGGGATGGGAGAGGGGAATGGAGAGGGAAGAGGGAAAGGGAGAGGGGACAGGGAGAGAGGAGAGGTGAGAGGGGTGATGGGAGAGGGGAGAGGTAAGAGGGGTGAGGGGAGAGGTAAGAGGGGTAAGGTGAGAGGAGAGGGGAAGGAAGAGGGATGAGGGGAGAGGGGAGAGGGGAGAAGGGAAGAGAGAGGTGATAGAAGGGAGAGGTGAGAGGGGATAGGGGAATGGCATTTGAAATGCCGCAGCCGGACTCATTTACCTCACCCACGGCTCTTTATCTGCTGCTCCTCCATGCACGTCACTACCTTGGCTACCCATACCTTACAGAGTCAAGACTCTTGTGCTCACCTACAAAGCTATACGTAACACTTCTCCTATCTAAATCTCTGACATCATTTGCAAGTATTCTTCCACACGCAGTCTCGGCTCCTGATCTACAGGAGCGGCCAACTCCAGTCCTCAGGGGCCACCAACAAGTCAGGTTTTAGGATATCCCTGCTTCAGCACAGGTGGCTCAATCAGTGGCTCAGTCAGTGATGGAGCCACTTGTGCTGACGCAAGGCTATCCCTAAGACCTGACCTGTTGGTGGCCCTTGAGGACTGGAGTTGGCCGCCCCTTTACCAGTGTTTCTAGGCTCCTGGGACGTATTTACCATGCAGCGCTCCCTGGAAGCTGCATCAGGAAAAGCTAAACTCATTTTAACATTGTCAAAGTCAGGGGAAAAAACAAACATTTCCCGGCCTCCTATTTTTAGAGTTGTTGTTTTCTTCGTCCTCACATTTTGTGCTTGGCGTTACTTTTCTGTGGTTTTGTTGATGTTACAAGGAACAGACGTTACAGCTGGAGACATGCGGGCCTCGGGGACGCTGATCTCTCCCTTTTTATTCCTTAACCCCCTAGCTGTCTCTGGCAGCAAAGCGTTTCCCCGGAAAAAAAAAGTCAAGAAGGACAGAACCTGGGTGATAAAAACCCTTGAGTGGCCCTTGCAGGGCCAGAAAGAGTTAACTCAGTCTGGATGAAAGTCCTCCAATGTGCTGTATAAAATTGCAAACTCAGCACTGCTCTCACTGTGTAATCCTGACGACCTACTTTCAGGTACAGAAGTGGGGATGCTCTGATTGAGACCCAGTTGTGAGCAAATTACAGTACCATTCTCTGACACCATTAATTAGATCCCACGCCTTCCAGGAGAGGCATCATATACATGGCATTGCGTGAAGTCCTCCTGTACACTGATAGTGCTGTATACAGATGCAGCAAGCAGAGATGGGCACATTTTGGGGCCAGATCTGCTGTGGATCAGCCGGTTCCTTTGGTCCGATGATTTCAGCGGCCCAGTCTCAAAAAGAGCGATTTGAAATTATTATTACCACTATACTCTGTGGATTCAGCAATCCGTTAACAATCCACCAACGAGTTGCTGAATCCGCTGATTGGATGCTACAAATCCGTCCGCGGGTTGTGTCCAACGGCGGATTTTGCTGAATCCGTGCGGATTAAAACCGACCATATCTGTGTGTGGATTTTACACCACAAAATGGATTTTGGGGGGGAAATGCGAGAAAATCCGGGAAATGGATTTGGATGGACTCGCCCTTCTCTAGTAGTAAAATTTACTGCCCTCAGCACCTCAGAATAATAATCCAAAGTCTGCGGCGGTGGGGGCAGTGTCTGCCACGGTGGAGCTGCGGGGGGTCCATGCCTCCGAATGGGACACCATGCAGCGTTAATCCTACAGTGCGGTGACCGCGTGTGGCAGCAGCACCATGGACAGCAAATCTTGCTACATCTGTAGACCATTTACAGTAGGGTGTATCCACATAGCAGTATGAATAATGTATCCTGTCACAATGATCCTTTTCAGGCATTTATGCAGTTACCTCTGCGGATCCTGGGCATAGTGCCTGCACTTTAATCCACATAAAGTAGTATGAGCCAGATTTAATAAGCGTTGCAAAGCTAAAGGCACAATATGGCCCATGTACTTACATAGGCCATGAGATGACCTACAGCATAGTGCTACACTTATGAGTTCACTTGTGTTCACTTATATTTGAAAGATCTTTCCTGTTGCTCCACCAAAAGGCAATTACAAGCTGCTTTTAAACTATTAGCTCCAATCCTGAAACACAACCCACGGACATGTATTGAAGACAAACACATTAACCACTGCACCCTACCTCATTATTACTGTATACTGTACCCGCAAAGAAGAGAAAAGCTTGGAAGGTGGAACCTAATAATTCCAGCACCAAATTGATTGAAAACGTACAACTCTTACGTATAATATATATTGACCCCTTCAATGCCAAGAATGACCCAAAAAAGCATTGCGCTGTAACAAAAGGATAAAGATTTGAAAAGGGTCTCCATTATTCTATTGTCTTTGCAAGAGACTGGTTCATCGCAGGTTCCTGCTGAGCGGCCACTTCCATTGCCCCATTACGTGCTGACAGAGTTCTTTTTTTTCCCCTATCCTTTATTTGTTGGATGTTTCCATTAAAAAATGATGCACACCTCTGCTCTTCTGTGACAGGGGAGATCACAAGCGAGACATTGCTTCAGAGCGCTGCCGTTGGAGTGTCTGGAATCATAACTTTCCCCAGCATCCATCTATCATCTCTAGCAGTTAAGTCTATTGCAGCTGCCACGATGACAAGGTAGGAACACACACACACAAACAGTTTGTAGTGCAGCCTTTGCTAGCCCTGTAAAACAATGACATCTATTGCAGGGTTTATGGGAGAAACTTGATAGATAAAATAGATGGATGCCACACATCACTGTGGTGCCTATATATTAAAGCACCTGCGTGCGTGTGGGTTTTTCAACACGCGGCACTATTTTTGCTTGTGGTTGCATCGAATATAAGAACCCTGCTAGGGAAGTATCTGACGTATGTTGTAGATTGTTGGCCTGACAGATTGTTGACTCAGAAAAAAGAATGGAAAATGAGACACAAGCGACAGACATTAAAATCCATCTCATTGTGCATTATGTATAAAGCATTAGTAAGAGCACACCTTGACTATGGAGTACACTTTTGGGCACCACGCCATAAAAAAAGACATTATGGAACTAGAGAGAGTGCAGAGAAGAGCCACCAAATTAATAAAGGGGATGGACAATCTAATTTATGAGGAGGGGCTAGCTAAATTAGATTTGTTTACATTAGAAAAGAGGCATCTAAGAGGGGATATGATAACTATATACAAATATATTCAGGGACAGTACAAGGAGCTTTCAAAAGAATTATTCATCCCAAGGGCAGTACAAATGATACAGGATCGTCCCTTAAGGTTGGAGGAAAGGAGATTACAAGAACAACAAAGGAAAGGGTTATTTACAGTAAGGGCAGTCACAATCTGGAATTCATTACCCATGGAGACGTGATGGTAGATACAATAGATATCTGTAAAAAAAATGGTTAGACATATTTTAAGAGAGGAAAGGTATACAGGGATATACCAAATTATTAAACATGGGAAGGATGTTGATACAGGAATCTGATTGCCATTATTTGGAGTCAGGAATTAATTTATTTTTCCCCTTTTGAGATATAATTAGATATTTCACTGTGGTCTTTAATTTTCCTTCCTCTGGATCAAAATACTGGAAATACAAATATAGGATAAGTATCTGTCGTGTGTCGTCTAAATCTAGCATAGATTAAACTGGATGGACATATGTATTTTTTCAACCTCATCAATTGTGTAACATGTGTAACAGTGTAACAGTGTGTAGCCAGGCTCCCCGCTTACCTCCGCTACGGGCAGGGGAGCTGCCGGCTTGACCCCGCTAGGTGTAGGGAGCCACTCCGGTGCTTCGGAGCTCAGCGGCGGTCCCGATATACAGGGCGCCACCATCTTGAATATCCACACATGTGCAGAAGAAGCCATGCGCATGCACAGTGGCATCGAAGTTGCGGCCTACATGTCCCATAGTGCTCAGGGGCGGCACACCACATGGGGCAGCACAGCCAATAGGGCTTCCAGATTCTCGGGGAAGGAGAAAGATACATTTGGTGCGCTAAGGGCCGCGCGCCATTTGGTGGCAGGACAGCAAGGGGTAAGGTAGTGTCCTATGTGCCAGTAGCCCTGGGATTAGCCAGATCTCCCCATAGGTCCCAGCTAGGCCCAACTCACTGTATCTTGTGGTTGCTGCAGGCAAGGCCAATAGATAGGGACACTTCCCCAATAGCTGCCTAGTGTTAGTGCACCGGTTTCGGACGCCAAGCGATGTGCGCGGCCTGCGGTCTGGGACCAGACCACAGGCACATTACCATTGACATTAAGGGACACCCTCCAGCTGGAGCTCCCTCAAGAAGCAGACGCTTGTGGACAGGAGAAAGAGGATCCCATAGATCAGCGGTGCGCAAACTGTGGGGCGCGACCCCCAGGGGGGGCGCGACACTGCCGACGGGGGGCGCGGGGTTTACAGAGGCCCCACGCGCTTCCCGAAGGCACTTAAATTAAGTGCCGGGGGAGCTGCAGGGCCTCTGTAAACCTAACTTACCGTGGCTCCGGCGGCTTCCTCCCTGCGGCGCCATGGCAACGCGGCGTCAAAATGACGCTGCGAGGTCATGTGACGTCACGTTGCTATGGCAACGTGACGTCATTACGCCGGAGCGCGGGTAAGTTGGGGTTGGGGGGGGGGGGCGCGGGAGCGAGGGACAGCCGTCAGGGGGGCGCAGGGAAAAAAGTGCGTTCGGCGGATCCACCAGCCAAGTCAGCCTTGTCTGGCCTAAGACCAATAAGTTATCCAACGTGCACCAATAGCCATACAGAGTGGGTTGCGCTGCTCCACAAACTCTTTGGGTGGGCCTGGCTCTGTGGACACCGGGGTGGTTAGGTGCCCAGGGCACCTCAGTACTTTGGGGGTTCCACGGGGTGGTATTTATAGTGTGGTTACTGCATTGTGGGGGCATTGCATATATTGTGTTATATTGTGTGTGTTCGCTAAAAACTTCTGTTATATACCCTGTGTGCGTAATTACTGACCGTGTTGGTTCCTGTGAGGGGTTATTCTGCTGCGCTAGGATCCCTCCCAGGTGGAGTCGCTGTAACCAGAGGAACAAAACCACACCCAGCGGTGGAGGCCTAGGCCTCCTGTAAGCCACACAGGTAATCATCAGCACGCATAGTTCCCTTAGACACGGGAAAAGGGGTCTACAAGTGTAACAGTGTAAACTTCTACAGGCAAAAGGTCTTTTTTCCCATCTGCTTTAACAGTAGGAAGAGTCAGTAGGAGATACTTAATGGAGATATGTTCGCCTTTTTAAAGTCACGGCTCAACTCCCTCCACCCCCCCCCCCCCCCCCCCCAAAGTCATCTTTCCCAGGCTTTGTGGTAATTGGCAGTTAAAGACCTGAACATTACATTTGATTGATTCCCGGACACTGCACTTTTTAGGTTCAGGGGGTGTCAGTGGAGGAAAGTGACATTAGCAGAGTTGGCTTCACACATTATTTATTGGAATGTCCACAGTCAGGCTGTTTCCTGGATGTTGCACTGGCTAAGTCATTGGCAGGGACAATTCTCTATAATATATATATATATATATATGCAATACGATACCGGATGAGCGAATATCAGAGGCAGCACTCCACGAGGTAGTCAAAAAAGAGTTGTATTTAGTAAGACATCAAATCTAACGTTTTGGTCCTACACACGGGACCTTTCTCATCACCTTGAGAAAGGTCCCGTGTGTAGGACCGAAAAGTTGGATTTTATGTCTTACTAAATACAACTTTTTGACTACCTCGTGGAGTGCTGCCTCTGATATTCGCTCATCCGGTATCGTATTGCCTATTATTTCATACAGGATTTGCACCCACCTATTTACCTGACGGAGTGCCTTGTTCTCATCTATTCACTATATATATATATATATATATATATATATATATATATATATATATATATATATGTAAATACAACTGTATGCTCATCTGCATGTCTTAGGCAGGTCTGCAACCCCGCCTTTCCCCATTATCACCCATCACACAGCACTTCCACTGCAGCAAGGGATTCTGGGAAATGACATGCAAATGAGCACACAGTGCCACTTTTTGCTTCAAAAACCATTTTTAACATGGTTCCCTATAGGCTTAAGCTTGCTGCATGGTCACAGCTTTGAGCATATATATATATGAAAAGAGAAAGCACGCAGCCCATAGCGTAAAAAGCATAAAATTTAATAAAAATATAATGGAGGAGGGAAACAAGCTCACTCACAAACGACAAAATATAAAAGGCATTTGTGAAGATTATCACCACCACGGGAACAGCAGGTTGAAGCCTACACAGCAAAATTAAATGAGCGCTGTCAGCTGTTTGTCCAAAAGTTCAGACCTCGTGGATAAGTGACAACAATCAGTATGGAAGTCCTGAGTAGTCAAGGTTCTTCCTACCAGTGGGTTCTCATCCGAACCGTCACTGGAGCTCCGTGCAGCAGGGGAAGACGCTCGTCACAAGCCAGCCGTCCCACAATGATGACGTATCGACGTCGCTGTGTTCCTGACGCATTTCACATAACACATAATAAATGAGTGGGGATCCCGGGGGTTTGTCTCCAAAATGGCATCTTGTTTCTAGTGCACACCTACTAGGTGAGACTCCGTAGTCATCCCAATTCAAACAGCAAGAGTAAGTACAGTAGAGTAAGTAGTAGGATGCACGCACTAATACAAATTATTAGGGTCACATGGACAATTTAACAATTTCTTCTATTTTACAGAGAATACAGGACTAAATTTCGGGGGATTCAGCCCCTTCGTCAGGTGCAGTGATAGTAGAAGAAATTGGTAAAATGTGCCTGTGACCCTAGTAATGTCTTTCTATATATATATATACACATACACATGATGGATAGTATGTAAACCTCAGCTTAGCAACTGTCATAAAAAAGCAAGCGCACAAATCATAACAATATAATATAAAAATACTTCACCCAAACCACATTGGAAAAAAGAAACTCAGTGCTGCAATGATGGTATCCTACAGTGGGACACACACCACTCCGAAGAAGGTTCCACGGTGTGACACACACAAACCCTGAGGAAGGTCTCACAGTGGGATACACACAAACCCTGAGGAAGGTCTCACAGTGGGATACACACCACCCTGAAGAAGGTTCAACTGTTGGACACAAACATCACCCTGAGGAAGGAACCCACAGTGGGACCAAAACATTGGATGTTTATTGTGGTTCCCAACACAATCGTTATGACTAAAATCAGTGCTGTCTTCTCTTTCCAATCTGTTTCCAATTTGGTTTGGGTGGTGTGTGTATATTTGTATGTATATACATATATACATATATTTATTTATATATTGTATTGTATTGTATGTCTTTATTTATATAGCGCCATTAGTGTACATAGCGCTTCACTGTAGTAATACATGTGGTAATCAAATAAATAACAGATAATATAAATAACAGATCATGGGAATAAGTGCTTTAGACATAAAAGTAACATTTCGGAAGAGGAGTCCCTGCCCCGAGGAGCTTACAGTCTAATTATGATATATGATAAACACACAGTATACCGCATGCATGCCTATATAAAATGGTGACCTAAAGCTATAAAATATATGTAGCAATAACAATAGACAGCGGTGCTCCTGGAACTATAATAATATGAAAAAAAATGAAAAAGAGTACCAAAAGGGAGCACACAGGTATACCGAAGAAATAAAGTAACTCTCCTAGAGCTAATAGTGTAATGCCTATAGAACTTGATACAACAAGGGCAAAGTTACAAGGAAAAGTAACAACAAATGTACACACACACACTAGAGAAACAGTAACAATGTACTGGAAGTTTTGCACACTGATAATTGAGGCTAGTAATACAGATGGAAAGCTGGCAGAGCAGACATATGATTGCTATAACAATATGAAAATCACGATCTGCATAAGAAGAAGGTAAGTCCAGATAATGAACAAAACCCAGAAAAGGATTCTTAATACATCACCGAAAAATGTATGCGTGCAAATGTACAGTCCCTGGAACGTAAATTGTTACTTTATTTCTTCAGTATACCTGTGTGCTCCCCTGTGGTACTCTTTTTTTCATATATATATATATATATATATATATATATATATACACACATATATATATATATATATATATACATACATATATATATATATATATATATATATATATATACATATATACACATATATACATAAATACATATATACAGAGAGAGAGAGAGAGAGATAATCCACTCCAGCATGAGCAGACACAAGATAGCACTCAAGTGTAAGTAAGAAAACTTGTATTCAAAAATAAACATAGCACAAACATGACCAACATTTCGATCCTCGTGGGACCTTCCTCAGGGTAGTGCTTGAGACTAATGACCAGTGGATCCCTTAAATACCCCCACCAAAATGACTCAACCAGAGTAGCTGATTGGCCGTGCATCAAGTTCCATGATCAGGCCCAAAGTCGCTGATGTTGCACTATGCCCGTCATCAGCACAGCTGCATGATCCACAGGGATCAGAGTTGTGTATGCAGTACCATCAGGCCGCCACTGAGTTGTGTATGCAGTACCATCAGGCCGCCACTGCGAGGGAAGAAAGCGGCCGCCGTAACCATTGTGCTGTGCTGCTACCTTCATTAATCTGGTGGAAGCAGACACAAAGGGACGTGTCAAGAATTACAAACGAAGCTTCTCGAATCTCACACCTGAGGAACAACAGGCCCTTAAATCACTACGCGATAATAAAAACATTATCATAAGAGCCGCAGATAAAGGAGGCGGTGTTGTGGTCATGGACTACGGACAATACCGCACTGAGGTTCTGAGACAGCTTGATGTGACTCAACATTACATGTTGTTGAATGTAGATCCCACACGCGGCTTTAAGAGAGATATTGATTCAGTGATACAACTGGGAATAGACAATAGATGGATTACATAGTATACGGGGAAATTTCTTCAACAACAATTTCCAATTACCCCGGTCCTGTATATACTACCCAAGGTGCATAAATCACTCACCTTGCCACCTGGAAGACCTATTATCTTGGCCAGGGGCTCGCTGTGTCACCCCCTCTCCCAGTATGTCAATTTCTACCTTCAGCCAATGGTCATTAAGATGTTCAGCTACATCAAGTTCACCACAGATTTTATTAATAAACTGTTGACAGTGAGGGTGGACCTGAATGATGTTTTGCTCGTAACAATGGATGTCTCAAGCCTGTATACAAATTTTGCCCATGCAGAGGGGATGTAGGCCATTGCGGATCATTTAAAGAATTGTGATGACTATACTGGACCACCTGTGGAATTCCTCCTCCTTCTGATAGACATTGTGTTACACAAAAACTTTTTCAAGTTTGAAACAAAATTCTATCTCCAACTAATGGGCACAGCGATGGGGTCTAATATGGCCCCATCGTATGCAAACCTCTACATGGACCAATACGAGCAAACGCACATTCTTGGGGATTCACCCCATACTACTCATATTATTAAATATATGAGATACAATGATGACATCTTTATGTTGTGAGGTGTCACAGAGGGGAAACTTTTCCAGTTCTTGGACAACTTGAATAAAATCCCCTTGAATATTTGTTTCACCATGACCCATTCGGCCAGTGAAGTGGTCTTTTTGGACACTAAAGTCTACAGAGAGGCATACTAACTATTGATCAAGATTCATCAGAAGTTAACGGATAAAAACAATCTGCTTCTGGCAGATAGCCACCACCCCTCATCACTGAAGTAGGGGTTTCCATATTCCCAGTTTCTGAGGGTACGGAGGGTGACAAGCAATGTTGAAGATTGTGAGACAGCACTGCTCAACATGGCGCGTAGATTCCAGGACCGTGGCTATGCGAAAGGAGAGATCAACACCGTGCTTAAGAAGGCCAGACTGATTCCTCGTGAGCAGTTGCTCACATCTACCATTAAATCACAGGATACAAAAAGGTTTCATGTTGCTAGTACTTATAGCACAGCCTCGGGACTGATCAAATCAAGCGTACAAAGACACTGGCATATATTCGCCAATGACAAAAAGATTGGTGCGCACTTCAACAAACCCCTATTGTTCTTTTATAGACGAGGACGAAATATTGGTGATTCCCTCTTGCAGTCAGACCCTATGACGAAATACACTAATAGTACCACTTGGCTTACTAGGACCCCATGAGTCTACAAATGTCACGGGTGCACTAATTGCCAGCATATGATCTTGGGCAAACATTATGCGCACCCACACAGTGGCAAAGCTATCAAGATAAAGGACTTCATGAATTGTGAGAGTCGCTTTGTGGTTTATTTTGTTCGCTGCCCTTGTGGTATGTACTACGTGGGCAAGACCACTCGGATGTTGAAGGAGAGGATCTGTCTCCATAGATCGGCCATCAGGAAGGCATTATCGGAAGTGGGTGACAGTGATGACCAAAAACTACAACCGGTTGCAAGACATTTTAAGAAATTCAAACACAACCTTGCGACAATGAGATGTATGCCCCTCATGCAAGCTTGTGTGTCACCACGGGGTGGTGATAGGGGAAGACTCTTATTACAGCTGGAAACAAGACTCATTTTTGAGCTCAATACAATGGCCCCAAGGGGTCTCAATGAGGATTTCAAGCTTGGGTGCTTTCTTTAATAACAGTGTGTTACTTATTTTGGCGGGCTGATTGCCCTCGGCTGTATGTGTTTCTTTCCCCATTCCCTACTTCCCTCCTTCCTCATTCCTTCCCTATTGACTTATCCTTCCCTCCCCCTCTATGTTTTCGCCCTTCCTTCCCTCCCTCTCTTCCTCCTGTTATTAATGTGTTTTTCACTGTCAGTATTGTACCATGTATACATAGCTCTTTGTTGCCATTTCCTTCCCCTGGTTTTGATTAACTCAGGGTCATTGTAGCCATTTTGTATATCCAGTGGCCTGATGATCATATAGTGCTGTAATAATGTTCTTTTGATTAATGCCTGCAGCGATAAGGAATTCTGCTCTGCTTTTATTTCTCCTTATCCTTTTTTTCACGTTTGTTTCTCACTTTCTGT
Organism: Ascaphus truei; assembly: GCF_040206685.1. NCBI lineage: Eukaryota > Metazoa > Chordata > Amphibia > Anura > Ascaphidae > Ascaphus > Ascaphus truei. Next base: position 13,654,152 of record NC_134485.1, on the reverse strand, counting down.
CATTTCATAGTACCCATGGAGATCCCCCTGATGTCACGGTTATTACTGCACCTTATCTCTACATGTGTGTTCCCACGGATGTGCAGTTAGATACTATATCCACCATCATGATTGCCAGGATGTGAGGGATCAATCGCGTATCTCCCCACTATGTGAGATGCCGCGCTGCCTACTTATGTGGTGACGGGGCCGCGCATGTGCGTATAGCTAAGCCGTTGAGTCCTCTTCGATGGACCACAGCATCACGATCTCCAGCAGCACGGCACCATGGTTACGGAGGACGCTTTCTTCCCTCGCAGTGGCGGCCTGATGGTACAGCATACACAACTCAGTGGCGGCCTGATGGTACTGCATACACAACTCTAATCCCTGTGGATCATGCAGCTGTGCTGATGACGGGCATAGTACGACATCAGCGGCTTTGGGTCTGATCATGGGACTTGATGCACGGCCAATCAGCTACTCTGGTTGAGTCATTTTGGTGGGGGTATGGGGGTATTTAGGGATCCACTGGCCATTAGTCTCAAGCACTACCCTGAGGAATGTCCCACGAGGACCGAAACGTTGGTCATGTTTGTGCTATGTTTTTTTTGAATACAAGTTTTCTTACTCACCCTTGAGTGCTGTCTTGTGTCTGCTCATGCTAGAGTCGATTACTTTTCCTTTACTATTGGTATAGGACATGCATCGCAAACTGTTTATGTTATTGGGAGTGCCGGCTGCCCCATTTATTTTATATATATATATATATATATATATATATATATATATATATATATATATATATATATATATATATATATATTATTTCCGGAAATAATTGGACACTGACACAATTTTCATAATTTTGGCTCTGTACGCCACCACAATGGATTTAAAATTAAACAACTGAGATGCAATAGAAGTGCAGACTTTCAGCTTTAATTCAAGGGGTTGAACAAAAATATCGTATGAAACGTTTAGGAATTGCAACCATTTTCATACACAGTCCCCTTATTTCAGGGGCTCAAATGTAATTGGACAAATTAACACAATCATAAATAAAATGTTCATTTTTAATACTTTGTCGAAAATCCTTTGCTGGGTTTCCTCCTTTGTGATGCTTTGCCAGGCCTTTACTGCAGCTGTCTTCAGTTGTTGTTTGTTCGTGGGTCTTTCTGCCTTAAGTTTTGTCTTCAGCACGTGAAATGCATGCTTGATTGGGTTGAGATCAGGTGATTGACTCGACCATTGCAGAATATTCCACTTCTTTGCCTTAAAAAACTCCTGGGTTGTTTCCGTAAATGTTTTGGGTCATTGTCCATCTGTAAAATGAAGCGCCGTCCAATCAACTTTGCTGAATTTGGCTGAATCTGATCAGACAATATATCCCTATATACTTCAGAATTCATCCGGCTGCTTCTGTCTTCTGTCACATCATCAATAAACACTAGTGACCCAGTGCCATTGAAAGCCACGCATGCCCATGCCATCACACTACCACCACCGTGTTTTACAGATGATGTGGTATGCTTCGATCATGAGCCGTTCCAAGCCTTCTCCATACTTTATAAAAATGTTTTGTCTTCTATTGTGTTGCCTAGCTTTTTATATATCTAGCAGTAAATAGACAGTTTATTTTAAGACAAAACTGAAGAAAGAAAAAACAAAACCAGCAACAGCTTTATTAAAGGAAGTAATCCAACTGTTTTCAGGAATGTGACATCTGAAGAACAGTTTTGTGGCCATCAAAAGATATGTAAATATAGACAGAGCCCTTTCAGCAAACAGTGGTCCTGTGTCTGGCTTTGAGAATGTGAACCTGTTAAGCACAGAGATAAAGCTTATTGGGCCTATTTTTACAAAAAAAGTTTAACAATATGTTTATTCAAGAACATAGAGAGGCAGAATGCCTTTGAAATGGAGCAAATTTTCTTTAAAAAAAGAAATTGGAACAAAAGGTTTGTAAATAAAAAAATAGTGATATTTTTTACCCCTAGTACAGGGCTGGCCAACTCCAGTCTGAGCTCAATCAGTGGCTCAGTCCTCCAGGGCCACCAACAGGTCAAGTTTTCAGGATATCCCTGCTTAAGCACAGGTGGCCCAATCAGTGGTTCAGTCGTTGACAGAGCCACTGATTGACCCACATGTGCTGAAGCAGGGATATCCTGAAAACCTGGTCAGTTGGTGGCCATTGAGGACTGGAGTTGGCCGCCCCTGACCTACTACCATCCTTAACCCGCGGCCTGGGAGACTTGTTTGCATGAAGCACAAACATCAGAGAGGCTTTGAAAACGGTGACGCCAGTCGCAGTAATCTCTACAAAAGAGGAAAACAACAGCTTGAAAGCGAGCTGGGGAATGAAAGTGTGTGGCCGCGAGAAGGAGCTTTTAGTATAAAAGGGACAGGAAAAAAAAGGATATCTGACTCAAAGCTGCAGTAATAGCTTAACAAGCTGATGAGTCTGCCTGTGTGATATTACTGCACTCAGGAGACACTGCGGTGTGATTCCTGTGGGAGCAGGAGAGTACATTCAGCCATATGGAGAGAGGCTATGGGCTGAGTTCTGTAAAGGCGTCTGAACAGCTTCTACTATCCTGGAGCCTGTGGTCTGTGTTTCTTCAGGGAAAGTGGAGTGGAGGCCCATTTTATATTCTGCAGCAGGAGGTGTTGGAGTTTCTTCATGTGCTCTAAAGAATATCATTATGAAGGGATGAATACAGATGGAATGGAACCATTTTGCTGCCAGAGGGGCAACACATTGTATAGCCATGTACATTTATTCACAACCAAGCCCAGCCATATACAGCCATGCACTACTAGGCACAGCAATGCACAGCCATGTACAGCCATGCACTACTAGGCACAGCAATGTACAGCTGTGTACAGCCATGCACAACTAGGCACAGCAATGCACAGCCATGTACAGCCATGCACTACTAGGCAGGGCAATGCACAGCCATGTACAGCCATGCACTACTAGGCAGGGCAATGCACAGCCATGTACAGCCATGCACTACTAGGCAGGGCAATGCACAGCCATGTACAGCCATGCACTACTAGGCACAGCAATGTACAGCTGTGTACAGCCATGCACAACTACAGTAGGCACAGCAATGCACAGCCATGTACAGCCATGCACTACTAGGCAGGGCAATGCACAGCCATGTACAGGCGAGTACAGCCGTGTACAGTCATGCACTACTAGGCACAGCAATGCATAGCCACGTAAAGCCAAGCACAGCCGTGTACAGCCCTATACAGCCATGCACTACTAGGCAGAGCAATGCATAGCCACGTAAAGCCAAGCACAGCAGTGTACAGCCCTATACAGCCAGGCACTACTAGGCAGAGCAATGCATAGCCACGTAAAGCCAAGCACAGCTGTGTACAGCCCTATACAGCCATGCACTACTAGGCACATCAATGCACAGCAATGCACTGCTAGGCACATCAATGCACAGCCATGTACAGCAATGCACTGCTAGGCACATCAATGCACAGCCATGTACAGCCATGCACAATGAGGCACAGTAACGTATAGCCATGCACAAATATTTACAGTCATACACTGCAATGCACAACTAGGCACAGCTATGTACAGTCATGAACAGCAATGTATAGCCCTGCACAGCAATGTACAACGATTCATAGTAATTCAATGCAGGCTCCTCTGGCAGTGAAAGGGTTTATCGGTCAATAGGCAGCATCGCCACTTACTTGACCATTGAGAATTTTATTGAATCTAGTAACACGTAAATGAAAAAAAAAAAAAAAAAAAAAAAACCATTCCAGAAAGAGCAAGATACTGTATAGAACAGAAAACAACCTGATGCAATTCTGGCTTTATGTGATTTAACACCCCTTCATTTCCAGAATGGCTGCCAGTAGAACATGCACCAAAGTCATCACAGTAAGGGCTCTGTTCCTGTCAGGGGGTGGGCAACTCCAGTCCTCAAGGGCCACTAACAGATCGGTTTTTCAGAATATCCCTGTTTCAGCATTGGTGGCTCATTCAGTGGCTCAGTCGAAGACTGCACCACCTGTGCTGAAGCAGGGATATCCTGAAAACCTGACCTGTTGGTGGCCCTTGAAGCCTGGAGTTGCCTACCTGTGCTTTAGCTTCAAGAAGACAGGCTCATCACAGCCTCCCCCTGACCCATCGCGCGAGTTGCTCCCTTGTATGCTGACAGGGTTACTTTTCTTCTATATCTGTTGGGTGTTTCCATTAAAAAATAACACACAGAGCTGCTTTGCTCTGAAGGAGGTAACTGGATAAGGGGTGAAGCTACATGTACTGTGTTGGAGCAATCCAAGCATGTAAGATAATTACTGAGCCACACACAGCGCTGTCCCCATCACTGTAGCACAATAACAAAGAGGATGCTTCCAAATGACAGTCAATGGTGCTGCACTGACAAGAGACTCGAGCCACTTTATCGGAATGCAGCATAACCTTCCAACTAGAATACAATCAGACTGGCGGCAGCCCCATCTTCCATTGCTCTTCTTCCTACTCACATGAGGTTCTGTCCCACGGCCCTTTTTGATCTCTCATTTGTACGGCTCATGCATTATAAATGGTGGGGGGCGTGGGGGGGTTACTGTATGTATCAAAGTCTCCTGGCTGCAAAACTGGGTCGAAAAAAAAACTGCACCAGATTTATCATGCAAGAAAAAGAGCCTGATGTTGTCCAATGAGACTTTATTTTATGATAAATATGATGTAATTTCTGTTGCTCTAGTTTTGCCCCAGTTTTGCAGCTCGGAGACTTGGATACACAGTCTCCTTTGTCCATTAAAGTCATAACATTTTGGATCCATGTACTGTAGTACAGGGTTGGCAAACTCTAGTCCTCAAGGGCCACCAACAGGTCAGATGTTAAGGATATCCCTGCTTCAGCACAGGTGGCTCAATCAGTGGCTCAGTCATCATTCACCTGTGCTGAGGCAAAGATATCCTGAAAACCTGACCTGTTGGTGGCCCTTGAGGACTGGAGTTGGCCACTCCTGATTGTAGTAGATGTATATACAGTAGGGTTGATAAAGAAAAAACAAATGACTTTTTTAGAGAAACTATATGAGCGCACTACAAGATGAACACTTATGGTGCTGGAGATAAAATCTGTGCATTTACAGCACTGGCCTTTGTAGTGGGAGATCCAAAATGGCAGGTTCTGAAATTAGATTCCAAGCTCTGTTTAATGACATTGTGTGGCCCTGACTAATGAACGTAGAAAGAGAGAGAGAAGGAAAGGTAAACTGATAAAGGAACGGAAATGTAAGAGACGATGAAGAGGTACAAAGAAAAAGGTGAGAAATAGAGCTGGGAAAGAAAGAGACGGGGCGGATGTGATGAATATTACACAGTGTCACCGTCTTCTGGGGTTTGGCTAACACGGAGTTAAGTGATGTATCTTCTTCTCTTCAGGGGCTGCACCAATCACAATGGACAACATCTGCCTGCGCTTTAATGATGGAGCCCATGGGATGGTAATGAGTCACGCACACCTGTGCCATTCTGGCAAAACAGCTGTCACCATTCCTTGGGCATGACTCAATGCCTCCTGAAATGCAGACCCCCTCCTGTACACACAGGGATGCTGCTCACACAACATGCAAGTTCACTTCCACTACTCACACACAGTGCAGAGGCAGACTCACATACTGTGGGTGTGTCATAGTGCAGTGCATATATAGACACACAAGTATGTAGCCACATAATCAACAAACAATGATGTAATTAAACAATGCAGACAAATACGCAGACAGATTTGTAAGTGTACACTACAGAATGCTGAAACACGCAGTAATTCTAACTCACAATTATGGAACTACACAAAACTGGATCCAATTGCACAGAGTTGAAAAAAGAGAAATACACAGGGGTGTTCACAAGCAACATGCAGACCCACTGACAAAGCTGCCAACCACGGAGACACGCTACAACAGAGCAACAAATAAAGACAAAAACAACGATCACACACACACTACAAAACAAACAGAGCAGTGTGGTCATCCAGAAACACAGGGATACATTTATACAACATGTAAGTAGACATGCCCCTAAACAAGAAGAGGAAAAGAGTCGCACGGGCTGGCAATGCACAGAAACAGACAATGCTACTTATCAAACAAATAATGTGCAGAACAGGTGCAAATGTTCTCAGGCACAGCATGTGGGCAAAGACACGCACTGTACATACACCTCTAATATGTACACAGGTACCTAGCACCAAGCAAAGGCAGCATATGTTTTCATGGATGTGACTATCTGTAGAAATGTGGAGCAAGGCAGGGGGAGGAGAAGCAATCAGGGCTCATGCTGTCATATTACTATATTTCCCACTGTATAGTAAGCAGTGATAATCCCTCATAGAACCATGTCACCCCGCTAATACAATGGATGTGACAGCCACACCATACACCAGAAGGGAAGCCTAAATGGGAAATTTCTCAGGTAAATTACTCTGTGCCTTGGACAGATTGTTTCACAGACAAATATTCCCTGCTTGGCTAGGCTCTTTATCTACAATGCAATCATTCTAACAAAAATCTGTTCAGAATAGGAAACACTCCTTTTTTTATTTTCTTTCCGCCTTAACGATATATTTTTTTCCTTTGAAATGGAATATTTAATGGAGACGTGCAGAATATCTCTAATTCCGTCGCAAAATGTTTACAGGTTTGGAATGTTATTTGTTTCCTTTTTAAATGTTTGGCTAAGACTCAATGGTGAAGGTGGGCCACTCCAGTCCTCAAGGGCCATCAACAGGTCAGGTTTTCAGGATATCCCTGCCTCAGCACAAGTGGCTCAATCAGTCTTCAACTGAGCCACCCGTGCTGAAGCAGGGATATCCTGAAAACTAGACCTGTTGGTGGCCCTTGAGGACTGGAGTTGCCCATCCCTGGCCAAAGGGCTAAGAATGTCGCCAACCTTCACCATCAGCATTCCTTCTGTGCTATGAACTCTGCAGGAACTGCTCTTGGAAGAAGGAACAGATGTCCCCACAGATACCTCACAATTCCGAGGCATGGCTGGTGTTCCCATGGGACCCAACGCGGTAATGTTGCAGCAGAATGTCAGGGCATGCCTCAAACAAAAAGGCAACGTAGTCTGGCTACATCTGTATGTTATAATCCGAAGTCACTCTAAAGAGGAAGGGCTGCACCAGGAGTGGCCAACTCTAGGCCTCAAGGGCCACCAACAGGTCAGTTTTTCAGGATATTCCCTGCGTCAGCACCTGTGGCTCAATCAGTGGCTCAGTTGGTCACTCCTGGGCTGCATTAGAGTTGGAAGGCAATTAAAAGCAGAGAAGCTGCAGCCTCCGATAACATCTTATCGCGTAATGTTTTCTGATCTTAGTAGAACATTACATGTGTTTCATTTCCCTATGTTTTTGCCCCTTGAAGCTTATTTAGATATTTAAGAATTGGCAGTAGTTGATTTGTTTGGTCTCTTCTTAATGAATTGCAGAGCAATGTGCCGCAGAGCAATGTGCTGCAGAGCAATGTGCCGCAGTGCAAAGTGCCGCAGAGCAATGTGCCTCAGACCACCCAGGCTACTAATGACTTTCACAACTCTCATCATAGTGCCATCTATGGGGAATATGGATCAAGACCAAAGTGTGCAAATCTGGGGCAACAGAATACATCCCCCGTATCAAATGAAGAAATAATAGTGCTTTCAATTGGGTTTTTGTTTAAGATATTTGGAGCAAGATTTAACAATGTCCTACATTTTTCATTTTTGGAGATGCTCAAGCAAACCACTGATTGGGAGGCCACCTTTTAGCCGATATGTCCCTGCAGAGAAGCAATACAGCTTGTTATAGACATGGGGGAATCTTCAGCAGATTTTCAGACTCGTTATGGCATTTTAAAACACAATTTAGAAAGAAAAGATAATGACAGCTAATGGCAGATTTTTCTTTACAGACACATTATCCTGCCCCGTTCAATTACCAGAGCAGACACATCTCTGGATTGAAATGTATTTTCTGGTAATCTTTTAAACGCATTAGGGCATGGGATGCTCAACGCCAGTCCTCATGACCTCCCCAACAGGTCAGGTTTTAAGGCTATCCCTGCTTCAGCACAGGTGGCTCAATCAGTCCCTGCTTCAGCCCAGGTGGCTCTATCAGAGCCTCAGCAGCAGGGATATCCTTAAAATCTTGAGGAGTTGAGATCCGCCTTAGAGTGCACACTAAATCCAATTAAAATAAAATGATTTGTAATAGTTAATACTAATATTGTTATTCTGATTAAATTCTGTTCATAAGATGCCATCATAAGTATTTTGCAGAACATTTTCAGCACCACTCGGTAGAAAAAAATACTGATTTTTTTTGGAGACATGTCTGTATTGAGCTTTGGTTTTGACACAGATACATCATTTTGTTGCCAGGTCTTTGCATAGATTAACATAACCCTACTAAAAGTCGCCCAACAGAGCTAAACATATATATTTTATGTCCACCTTACTAGGATATTTTGGGATGTGCTCTCTTGTCCTGTAAAACTGCAGCCTCTGTTTACTGGTTGTCTGATTCCCACTCGGGGGAGTAGAGATATTTAGGGTTGCCAAGCTCTTGGAACGCAGCTTGGGTACATTATCATTCATTCCTTTCATCGCAGCTCAAATAAAACAAATGTTTTCCGGCCTCCTGTTTGGGTTGATCTCATTTGACATGCACTGATCTGGGTTTGTGATTCGATTTTCCATATGTCTGGCTGTATTGGTCAATTAAGTGCAGAGAGTGTGATTGGGGGAGGCAAGGGTGTTCAGAATGATTATGGCACAAGGCATTATGAACACGGTATTAAATGCAAAGTAGGACACAGCGAGCGGGCCTGACACAACCAAACAACGGCTGCAATTTAGCCGCAGACGCTCTGTGCTCGCTACAGCGTTGGAACATGACGTCTGAACAAGGAAGACACAAATCTCTAACAAGGTTACTTTTGTATGTACTTTCGGGAAGAGAATGGGTGAGTAGATAGGCCATTTTATAATAAAAGAGTCATTAGTTTAAAATAAGAATATAAGGCTATTTCTCCATAAGACACCGTCCAGCGCGGCTTAGAAAATATGGCCCATTTATGGACCAAGTAAAGAGGCTGTATGGCAGGGGTGGCCCACTGCAGTTCTCAAGGGCCACCAACATGTCAGGTTTTCAGGATACCCCTGCTTCATCACAGGTGGCTCAATCAGACAGAGCACCTGATTGAGCTACCTGTGCTGAAGCAGGGATATCCTGAAAACCTGACCTGTGGGTGGCATTGGAGGACTAGACTTGGCCACCCCTGCTGTAAGGTGTCTTCCAGTGTGGAAGGTGACCTATGGAATAACATCACCTTGTAGCCCATCTGCTTGACCACAAAGTCTGCCTATTTACAGTCCAACTCGCTGTAATGACAATGGAAATAGATGGAGGCACAAACAAAAGCAAACAGTTGAATAACATCAAAACAGTGTCCACTTCTGGATATACAGTGTTTGTCTTCTTTCTTCTTGCAAAGTCGATGGTTTGACGTTGACAAGGCCAAGGGGGTCAGTTCAAGGAGCGATCGCGTGACTGAGACAGGTCCCCTGAGTCCAGAAACGGAAGTGGAGGTGCAAGTACCCAGCCATGACTTTCCTAGCAAGGGACTCAGGTGCCTGTGCCAGGGCACATGGCTTGCCGGGTACATCATTAGGGCACCATTAAAGTTAAAGGCTCACAAATTGCAGAGCGTAAACCCTCTGTCATGTTGGGGATGTTCAAGGGAAACTACTGATTCATACAAGGCCACCTCTTAGAAGATATCACCCTGCAGATAAACTTTGCAGCTATTTATCGACATGGTGGGATGTATCAGCTTCTGATTAAGTATGGCATTTTAATAAGACTTCTGAATAAGGATAATGACAATGAGTGGCAGATATTACTTTACAGAAACACTTTACAGCTACTACCACAAGTGTTGATATATCCTCATAGAAACTGCTTAGCTGCAAACAATAACCACAATATGGTGAGGTTTTAGGATGATTCTTTTTGGGACAGCTAGAGTAGAGGGGGTAATTACCTCATAGACTACAGCGTACGTAGATTGACACTCTTAATGTATATAGTAGATGACCACCTTCAGTCCTAGCAGACATAACATAGGAAGGACATTTTACAGCTACTTATAGAAATGCTGAAACATGATAAATATGTGTAATTGATACACCCAAGACCCCCAATGTACTCTATTTGCAGGATTAAAAGCCCATTCATTTGTCACGCGACTATATATCTCTATATTTGGTAAGCATTTTTAGCTGGATTTTCCCGATTTTTTCTCGCCAGTTTTGTATGGCTAGCTTTAGGGGATCTGCAAGTTTGAATACTTCTTCCAAACAAATACTATTATATTATGCATCCCCTTACGTAAGAAAAAAAGGTACCTAACTATACTATACCCTGTAATGCACACTGAAACACAGCCTTTACATGTACCTTGGGATGTTCAGTGACTTGCACAAGGGACAGCACATTGGTGGCCCTAGTGAAGTTGGCTGGAAAGCCTTTTTGATTGTGACTATGGCTGGCTGCATTGGCTTAAACTGAATGTACCGCAGACTTCCTGGGTGAGGGGAACACGGAGGGTGGTTTAGATCCATATGATTGCAGCACTTGGGGGGAATATTTATCCCAGTCTCCTCACTGCAAAACAGGGTAAGTGAGGGGTGGGCGGGAATGCACTCTTTGGTAAGCACGGAAGGGTAGGTAGCCGTGTTGGTCCTTTATTCCACGCATAGTAGTAACAAAGGAGGGAGAGGGAGTACTGTAGGTAGTATCATATCACCTTTTCTTTGGTCCGATCCAATCCACTTTTGCCCAAATCTTTGCTGCATATCCCCCTAGCACTAAAATGGTTAACCTGCCGAGTTGCTAAAGGTGTGACTAAGATTACCATCAGTTTGGTCAAATAAAAGAGTCACACTGGGTCCTCCTTGGTTACAAACATAAGATAGCGAGGTCTTGATGCTAGAAATTGTAGTATCCCTGTATTGTTCCCCCACGTCCCCACCAGCAGTGCTATATTGCTGGAGATCATCACCATAGCATAGTATTTATTACAATATGCATTATTCCTCACGACGGATGTTTACGAGGTGTGCAGAAGAATAATAGGACTGACAGCTGTGCAAAAACTTTACAAGCCTCTCCACCTCTTAAGGGGTGAACTAAAATGAACAGTAAATCAAAGCTTGTTGACAGCCCCCAAGGAAAACATAAAAAAAAAAATAGAAATGGCACTTAAAGGCCGTATCCTATTAAAGTGCCTCTGGGAAGGTTTGAAATGTGGAGAGTTTTTCAATTAAGTTTAATGTGTCGACTATTCCTGGGCCTCCGTTTTATTATCTCGGTCTTGATGTTTCCTGACTTAATGTTTCCACTTTATATGGAGACGGAGCACATCTGTCCCAGCCGATTGTATAACCTCCTCTCTCACTGCCGAAAAGGAAATATAGTCGTACTGTCCAACTCTGGTCATCAGATGCAACCAACGGGATGTCCCATGGGTAAGGCTGACCTCCTTTGAGTGAGATTGACTTTGAATGAGTGAGATTAACCTCCGATAAGTGAGACTACCATCTTATGAGTAATACTGGCTTTCGATATGTGGTACTGCCTTTCAGTCGGCAATGGGGCAGACTTTCAATAAGTGAGACTGCATTCCAATAGCTATGGCTGTCTTTCATTGATTGAGATCGTCTTTCAATGAGTGAGACCACTTTTCTCTTAAAGAACTGCAAATCCAGTTAGATTGTGTGAGCTCCAACGAATGAAATCGGCTTCAATTACTAAAACAGAGTTAGTTTGTCCTCCCTTGAGTAAGCAAAATTACCTTCCAGTGAGTAAGACTGTTTTTTTGTAATACACAACACTGCCTTCTAGTGATTAAGACTGCTTTCTAGACCTGATTTGCATGCCCTTTACAGAACTAGTGAGGTGAACTTGAAATCAGGTTGGAATAAGTGGAATTTACTCAACCATGAAGATTTCAATAATTGACACTTTTGGCTGATGAGTCTTATACATTATTTAGCATACACCGGTATGCATACTATTGGGAATGTTTGTAAATCAATTGTTATCGCAAGAACTACTTCAAAAGTGCTCACCAAATGCATTACAAGTTAAAGAGGTTAAGAGGGAAACTACTGGAATAATTACCCATCATAATAGCTGTATTTTATTGTGGCTATATTAGTATTAATATTAAGTTAACAGTAATATTTATATTACAATGAGCTTCTCCCTGGTGCAAGCAGATCCACTGTGCTGAAATCATAGCCCTCAATTCGGATATAATAATGTATGTAAAGAAATTAGTAGGTCTTTGTGGTTTCATCAATACTCCCCATAGTGTCAATTAAAGTAATCCTGGCTCTCACATAAAAACGGTAAAGGTCAATTTAACTATGCACTGCCTCTTAAAACTGCATTAGGTCTTTTATATGCGGCATTGCTCATTAGTTTTTATAGGTTTCTTTGCCTGATCAATGCAAAAGAAAAGAGAAAGGGGAATTTTGCATTATATTACATTAAATTAGTAGCTTTGCCATCCTCCCCCTTTATGTTATTGATATTGGACACAGCAGCTGCCGGGTTAACACTTGGAAATAATTCATTCAGTGCCTCCTGACCTGAAACTCTTCCAGGGAAATCTGTTGAAGCAGTGGTCTGAGTTTATGCACTTCTGTAACCCAGGCAGTGCTGAGAAAGATGGTTAATGCGGCAGGCATAAGCTTATAGGGATCCATGTTGAAATGGATAAGAAGCAAAAGTGATACTGTGTGATTTCTCATTTGCCCGTCATCATTACCCAGAATCCCTTGCTGCAGTGGAAGCACTGTATGCTAAGTGATAATGGGGAAAGGAAGGGTTGGAAGCCTGTCTGAGACGTGTGAATGTGCTCACAAGTGGTATTTTTATTGGCTACACACTTTACGGTGGAGGGTTTTGTCACTGTTTTGTTCACCATAACTTAATTTGTGTCAGGGCTTTCTGTATGGCTGTAGCAGTGGGTTTGGTAGGTCAATGTGAAGCACAAGCTAAAGAATGGGGATGTGGAATGTTTTTTGGTAAACATTGCCAATTTCACCCATTTCGTTTCGGCAAAAAAGTTTCCTTCAATGCTAACGTTGGCAACAAATTTGCTTAACCTTAAAGTCAGTGGGCATTGCATTTTCATTTAGTAGTTTGCAGAAGTTGTGCAAAAACAATACATTCTGCCCACATGGACGAAAGAATTGCAGTTTTTTGTGGCCCCAGAATAATTGTACCCCCTTACTCTTCGATACATCACCCCTTCTGTGTACTAAAGGTAACGCCTTCTATATTGCAGCTTGTTGCTATAAAGGGAGCCTGTGCCCTAATAAACAAGAGGTTAGGCTATGAGTGTCATTCACTAGGAATGGAAGTGAAGATGTGCTCAAGCTTAACACCCTTTGGTGGATCTGAGCATAACTGGCAGGGCCTACATCGTGCAGGAAGCCGATTGAACTGAATCAGTTTACGGTGCACAATACAACTGTCTGTGAATGAGGCTCTATGGCCATTGGTTGAATTGGTACTGTACATTATTTAAAGAAAAAAAAAGGATCTACATTTTGTAATCACTGGGGAAAGCTATTGGACAGCTATTGGGGCAGAATTAAGCAGTATTTATGCTGAAATAATAGAAGGAGGGAAAAAAACTGGAATTGCATATTCCTTTAGAAAACACTGATCCTTTTGAACAGACACATTTATTTTAATCACTAATTTATTACAGAATATGATCTGTTTTTATTTACCGAATAAATTCATTCCCCCATCACCCCCCCCCCCCCTCATTTTTTGTAGCGTGACTGATGCACACGCAGGGGTTAAACAGACGAAAAAGTATTTGGAAGGGATTTGGGTTGGACTGCACCTATGAAATGATCGTTATAAAATGCACCCTCCGACATGAACCCTCTCCGCGGCCGATAGAGAGAGCAAGGCATTGCTTTTGGCATCTCAGGGGTTAACGCTCTGTGTCACAGAGGTTTATGGAATGTGTTACTGGCCGTTCCTACACTAAAGGGAATGCCCAAAAAATAAAACAGATTAACGGATGTATCATTCGTTAAGCACCACTGCATTAAAGAGAAAGTGCTTTTGTAAATCTGCAGCTAACAGAAGAGAGCACCATTGAATGGGTTACATGTGACCTGAAGTGAAATGTGGTCTTCAGAGTAAGTGATGTCTCTTTCCATTAAACATTGAGATTTGTCACTGCTCCAGACTCGCTGGACCATAAGCCTGCTCAACCATCATGTTTCCAAATGATAATGTGACTGATGCATAAATTGCTTTGAAACATCACTAGCAGTTTCACACGGAATAGAAGATTTGCAGGCACTGTTTGCCATTGCTTGGGCCAATGTAGGTTTTGCTGCTGGACAATTTAAAGCTGTAATGCCCCCTACGCTATACTTTTTTCACCCATTTTTTTTACATGTACTGTATGTATGTATGAATGTATAGCTTTATTTATATAGCACAATTTATCTACATAGTGCGTCACCAGTGCCTGGACAGCTTGGGCAAAGCTCGTGGTCCCGTGCTCTTGGGGGCCCCGCTCTCTCACATAGTTATCCCCGACTGCGCATGCGTGAATCTGGCGACTGTGCATGCATGATCGGCACCTGCCGATTGCGCATGCGTGATCATAACCTGCCGAGTGCGCATGCGCAATGAGACTTTGCTGGTAACTCATGCGCATGCGCGACCGGCATGCTCCGATCGCGCATGTGCAGGAGTAGCCCGAGGAAGCCCAGAAAGGGCGAAATGCGTTGCTACAATCCCCGAGTATTTTGAAGCATTTCGGCCACCGTCAGGAGCAGGAGGTAGGAGCGCAACACAACACCCGGACGCGGAGAGTTAGCTGCGCACTTAAACACCCTGCAAAAACTTTCCTAAAAGACTGGCTGTTTTATATTCATCCAGCTCTCATGTCGCTTTGACTGAGTGCTTTTTTAAACCTTTTGTACTGTGATTTTGTGTATTGTTTTTTAGTTCATTAAAGATCACGATTATCCATCTTGGATTCACTGTGTTAACATGACACTCAGAGTGATCCCTACTTAGCTGACGCTTATTGGATATCTAAAGAGGGAGGAAGAGAAACCAATTGTAGTGTGTACTCACACATGGCATGTGAGTAATTTTTTGTTATACCCTCACTCACCTCCATTTTCTCATTATTTAGTTTGGAAACAGCAGGAGCCTCATATGATAGCTCTCCAAAGAAGTGCAATTAAAAACACTTCCCTCAAGAGGACACTCACACTTGCCCGTGTGAGTGTTTGCAATACTTCTCTGCATTTGATTTATTAAACCGTCGGTTTCAGTGAATACTATACTGTATTTGAATTGTCCCTCACAATCTGTTTTGTACTCCATTTATGCACCGAGGACAACACCGCAAGCCAGTTCCATAGAAAGATCGGAGAAGCCTTCCTTTGGACCAGAGGAGAAGGAATGACCGCACCGA
This sequence comes from Ascaphus truei, assembly GCF_040206685.1. NCBI lineage: Eukaryota > Metazoa > Chordata > Amphibia > Anura > Ascaphidae > Ascaphus > Ascaphus truei. The sequence goes on along the minus strand of NC_134485.1, from coordinate 13,638,612 downwards.
GAGGATACAGAAGATAAAGAATTAAAGAAAAGAAACCTTGATGTGACAGCATTTACACAAGGCCGTGTACTGTAAGTGTTTATGTTATTTCACACTTCATCACATACAATGGTCTAGGATCACATGTCCTTGAATTCAATCAAAGTGTTTTAAGCATTTATAATATCCCTCAACCTGTGCTCCCCCTGTTCTTCTTGTTTTCCAATCTTACACTGAAAGCAAGTGTTTTTCAGAGCTGAAACATACTATTTCCCGAGATACTTCCAGCTGAAAGGGAGCACCGGCACCGTCCCCTCCATAGATGGAGATTTCAATCAACCGCATGATGCGGGCCAAACAGAAACCGCCATATATCGGCCTGCGTGACGCAGGGGATTTAAATACAAGGAAGTACTAGTAGCATTTACCACGGGGTCCCTGGAGCTAAAATTGGTGAGTGTAAGATCCGGGGCCTCCCGTTTCCGTCCATTTGCAAAAACGATGGGGCTCAGAGAGGACACTACCACTTTAAGGTAGTACTATATTCCACCACTACAATGAACTCATTCGTGTTTTCAGAGGTCCTTAAAGGCACTGCACATGCATGCATTTGGGAATCATGCTGATTTAACCCTTTGAGTGCTGGAGGGGCCACGGTCCCTCAGGCACTCACGATCACGTGACCAGATCTCACCATTACTGATGACGGAATGGGAGGAGTCATCCCTTTTCCATTCGTCATCAGTGTACATCACATGCTGTGCTCCTAGCAAAACGAGCATTTGTGGGGGGAGTGCTGGAACTCAAGATGCAGAAGCTACGTCTTGGTGCACTCACAGGGTTAAATTACATCTCTGTTTTTGCACTGTAAGTTCACAGGTCATCCTCCAATTAATATGGCCAGCCCATCATAGGACATGTCTGCTGCCTGTAAAGCATACGCTTTCCAACAAACACATCCAATGACATTGTCGCTATTGATTGGCTTCCGTACTAATGTCAATGTTAACCTGCTAAGCGTACAGTAATTATCTCCCAAACTGGACAATGTAATAAATAACCGTAAAATCTCTACCCAGATTTATAGCTCTAACACTAAAGAGGTAAATGTATGAAAGGTCACAAAAGACCCTACAATAAATTATCTTAAAGCATCAGTTTCACCTTTCGACCATTTGCGTCAAAGTACAAAGTGCTTTGCATCAAATTGGTTCTAGTTAAAGTGGGATCCCCCATCGGAGTAGTCTGGGGAGGAGATGGTGAGAGTAATATTATAATGGTATTATGGAAGTTTACTGTGGACGTGATGAAGATCCGAGGTGGCACTAGATCAGGGGTGGACAACTCCAGTCCTCAAGTTCAGGGTTCAGGATATCCCTGCTTCAGCACAGGTGGCTCAATCAGTGGCTCGGTCAAAGTCTGACCTGACCTGTTGGTGACCCGTGAGGACTGGAGTTGCCCACTCCTGCACTACCTTTACATGGGCAAGTTTTCTGCAGAAAAAGTCCAGCTTCACTAGAAACGGCAATCATGAGTAAAAAATAAAATAGAGAATGGTGAATATTAATGAAATAGTTAGCACATTTTACCAATAATCATAAAAAAAATTGAAATATGCATTATTTGAGCTTTAAACGCATGCGCATTCAGATCTTTGCTGCACCAAAGTGGCTAAAGGTGTGGTTCTGTCTTTTTCGTTTTTCCCTTATTTTAAGCTCCAGGGACCCCAAGCTTCCAGGGAAACTTATCTCCTAAGGTGCCCCCAATACCATTATTGTCTAAAAACAATTTGGAGGTTTAAATCCCCTGCGGCAACAGGAAGTCGCAACATCACCCTTCCCAACTTCCTATTGTCCCACGTGCCACGGGAGATTTAATAACCAGGAAGTGCTACCAGCAGCACCGATGGAGGTACGTATCTCAGGAACCAGGGGGGTCTCCAGAGCTGAAATGAACATCGTTGAGCTCAGGCAACCCCCTGCCTCATTCCTATGGTAACAAAAGAATGTTTTGCTTGGAATGCACCTTTAAATGATGCCTGCTTTAGAAAGAAAGAACTTGTATAGCGATTCTCCACATGACTAAACAGCACAGCACGTACGATGTCAGGACACAAGTTGGGATGTTCCTTTAAGGGTTTTCCTTTTAGGTCATGTCTTTGCCCAATTATGGCATTAAGCCAAATTGTATATTGAAGCATTAAACAATCAAAATCATTTGAGCTCCACTGCAATTCCAGATTGCCGCATCCTCATCTATATCTCTTGTCTGGGAGCACGGACATCCTCTATAATTATAAAGCCTGATATTTTGAAAACTTTTAAGCTTACAAAATCGTTTGCACTGTAGACACTCTCCTCTGTAATTCCTAATAACATGTAACAGCAGCAGGATGTGTGTTTTGCACAGATTTCCTCATTTTCAGTGGTCTGTACATGACAAATGTCTTAGATCCAGGGCACCCACTTACTATAATCCCCAATCCCATTTTGTTTAAAATGATGTGGGTGACCCCCTTGTATGAGTTTATGGTCTCTAGGACATCAAAGGTGTTATATATAAAAAAAAATCCACACTGATCCACTTATGCTTCACCATTTTCCGAATTGAGTGTTCTCCTGGAACCGTCAATTTGAACTCAGTCAACATCTAGTTGATATTTCCTTATTAGCCCCCGAGACATTACTTCGTGTTCTTAAAAAAACAATCTGGCTGTCAGAGCAGCCTCACTTTGGCCGACCAATAGAAATCTGCAAAATCATCAGGCTGGAATAGGTGGCCCTGGCGGCCATCTTGGATTTTTCTTTTTCCGTCAACAAAAATATGTAATGTCTCAGGAAACACAGAGGTGGGGGTGGGGTGACGTCCAGATACACAATAATACTGTACTTTAAGGCCACATTCTCACTTAGACCCGTATTCAATATTATGTGAAGCTGCTACCCAGTGCTGCAGAAGAGATTAGATCCATTCAAATAAATGGAACTAAAGTCTTCTCCAGCACAGGAGAGCCGTTTCACAGTATTGTATATTTAATAAGGGCCATATTTAGTTTGATCAATGCGACTTTTGGTGAAAAATGTGCCTCTCTCGACGTCTTAACCAATAATACTGCACAGGCATAACCCACATTAACCTAAGCAATGGGACCGGAGCATGTATGTAAAGCGAAAATGTACTTAAAGTGAAGCACTACCTTTTTTCCACTTATCGATGCATCTACTGTACTGCAATCGTCATATACGTGTATAACTAATGTAAATAACGCATTTGCAACAGGCTCTATAGTCTCCCCGCTTGCGCACAGCTTCGGTACAGGTAGGGAGCCGGTATTGCTGTTCAGGACGTGCTGACAGGCGCATGCGCGAGCTGCCGTTTGCCTGTTGGGCGATATGTTCTTACTCGCGAGTGTACTTAAAATGAGTGTCCTTAAACCGAGGTATGCTTGTACGTTGGTAATTTTAAGAGTCACAATAAACGATTGCACAAAATGGCTTGTCATTTAAAAAGGTAGTGTAGTCAGTCAGCATTTTTGACCATAGAATGCCACAAGATTTACCATTTGAAAAGGTAAAGTCATATCTCCCTGTCGAATGTGTACAGTATTTTTGGCTTGAGTTCCATCTGTCATGAAGCAGTTTGGGATATTCATTGAAACTGACACCTCTTTTGAATGTCTCATTTTGATGGAAATTAACATCGCTATCTACAGAACTCATGTGTGAATTATAATTCGCTATTTAACTTCAACACGCATCCCACGCTCAGAACTGATGTCCCTGCTTTCAGCCCCGATGGACAACACAATTGAGAAAGGACAAGGTGTAGACAATGCACCGGGCGCTATCCATCAATATTTCAAGGCACCACATGTGAAATAAAATAACTATATTAGTTTACAAGGAAAGCAGAAAAGGGGAAAAAAAGGGATAAGCACCGACCCACAGTAAAGAGACCCACAATGCCTCAAGTCAGCACGTACTTACAATAGTGGATTCCTTATACTTCAGACGAGAGTCATCACACAAACAGCAATGTTTCGGGTCACATGATCCTATCTCAGGCATGTGGTACCATTTGTTTGAGAAAGGTTCATGTGACCCGATACCTTGCTCTTTGTGTGTTGGCTCTCGTCTGCAGAATAGTTAATCCACTACTGCACCTACATGCTGACCAAGAAAGGCAGAACTGGGGCAGGGTGAGCAGGGCAGCTGTCCTGATGGGGGAGAGCAGGGACATCTATCCTGGACACTGCATCGGAGGGAGGTCCCACCGCCAGCAGTCCGATATCAGAAAGTTAGGCCCAACATCCAGTATCGGCCTCTTTATTGGGCCCTTCTCTACTGCCGCTCCACAGGTAGGGAGAGAAGGCAGAGGGGGAAGTGAGAGAGGGGGACAGAGTGAGAGGGGGGGAATGAAAAACAGATGGGGGGAAGTGAGAAAGAGAATGGGGGTGTAAGAGAGAAAGGTTAGAATGAGAAAGAGGAAGGGGAGAGAGAGAAAAGGGTGCAAGAGAGGTGGAGTGAGAGAGAGGGAGAGAGGGAGCAAAGTGAGAGAGAGGGGGAAGAGAAAGGGGGAAGAGAGAGAAAGGGGATGAGAGAGAAAGGGGTAAGAGAGAGTGCAGGAATGGGAGGAGGTGGTGGTGGTGAGAGAGGGGAGAGGAAGAGAGTGAGAGAGTAGAGAGAGAGAGTGAGTAAGATGGGAAGAGGGGGTGTGAGAGAGGGAGAAAGAGGAGGAAAAAGTAAAAGATGGGGGGGGCGAGGTTAGAGAGAGAGACAGTTATTTATTCAGTTATATTTCATTTTAACCAACAACAACGTTACCCTGCATTTTGTATCCCAGAACACAAGTTCTAATACAGTACAAAAAAAAAATCACAAATACAATTAAAAATTAAAGGCTTCCTTTGCCTTGACTCTATAAATGGGGGCGGCAGTGAGGGGCATATATATATATATATGTAACGGTATTTGTGGCCCGGCCTGACCCACCCAATCTCACATTGGCCCCTGTGGTCTAACCGGCCCCCATTACAGTGTGGTAGTGTCTGGTGGTGCACCTGTTGGCAACAGGACTCCTGAGTCTCCCGCATGATGGTGTGTGGGGAGAACCCATCCAGACAGGCAGCTGAGGTAGTGTGCTGAGTCTCACCTAGTTCCAGTGCAGCGCCTCCACCTCATCAGGGTCCCTGCGTCCGCAAGGGGATGATCCTGTTGAGGAACTCCTCCGTGGTGCTCCTCTCTGTACATTCACTCCACACATGTACACGAGAGGGTTTGTGAATGAGAACATCTTTATTGGTGATGTGGGCTAGCTGCCCCTCGCAGTAGGTATCTAGCCACTCATTCTGCAGTCAGTGCCTCCCTTTAAAAGGTGTCTCTCTCCTTAGATAGGGATTCCCTATCCCCGCAGGGACCTCCGCCCTGTGCCAGGTCCCTGGACACAGTCTCCTCTATGGTTACTATAACATAACTTTCAGTCTCTTAGGCTAGTACTTGAACTTGGATGCAGATCTCTGACAGAACTCCTGCAGAACTGGCAGAACTAGACGCAGAATCTAACTTTAGGCTCAGTGCTGTGCCTTATGTATACTCTGGAAGCTGACACACCTCTGACATCACTAACCATGGAGTCAGAGCATGTGACTACTCCCATCCATACACAGGGCACTCCACCAGGGTGTGAGGGCAAACCTCCATAATTACTGCTGGAATGCCCACAATTTACCAGGCCTTACTGTCAGCAGGAGAGATGACTGTAGCCATTTTACATGTCCGCTACATTCTCCCCCTGGTGAATCCCATCGTCCTCGCTGGGACCTAAATTTGTATACCCTTTTCCAGGAAGCACTGAAATACAACACATAATTGGTTAACTTTTCATACAAATCTTCATGGTGTATAACAAAAATGACTACAGTACATTCCGCCAAGCCCGCCCCGACCAACAGCCACGAACCCGCGTAATGTATCAGTACCTCCTAAAAATAGTGATTCGGGTCAGGCTTCTTGACCTCTCTTCCGCTCATATCTATGACCGTGACGTGATAATGCCTAGGCAGTCCCCTCTCAGGCCTATATGTCACCCGGTGCTTATAGATGTTTCGGCCAATGCCCCATACCCGCACTAAGTGCTCTATGCGCTCCTCAGCCTTCTTCCCTATCATGGAACTCCCTCTTCCCACTAGGTGCATTTCTATGGCCTCCCTAAGCCACCTATCCCGGTTGTCCTCTATCTCATCCATGAGAGGCTCAGGGACATACGGGTACTCCAACCCGTGGGAAGATTTATACCGAGCCATTATGGTTCTCCCGGCCCTACTAATTCTAGTCAGGTCAGCCTTACCTGCCCTTCCAGGCAACACCCATGATAGGGGCTCATCAGGGTCCACGGGGTCTGATAGGATGCTGGGACCCATGGGCTCTATTTCCCTATTCTCAATCTGCAGCCACCGCTCCTGCAGCTCTCTGTCCCTCTGTTCTGGGCTAAACTCTCCCACAGCCCACCAGTAGTCCACTACATCCTCTCGCCGGATGAGGAACCGAGTGCAGTCCATCCAGGCGGAGTACCCTTCAAATAATGGGGCCCACCAATGGTTCTCTTTGAATCTATCTGACCTCCCTGACTCCCTATCATCATCTATGGAAAATATCCCCGATGACCGTGCAGATCGCGGCAGGAACCATCTGGATGACCCCGGGGCCCTTATCGCTGGCTCGGGTGCTGTCGGGACCACTCTCAATTCTCCCCCTCCCCGAGAGTCACCCTCCGTAGCGCCGCTGCGCTGTCTTTCCCCAGTCCGTCTCCCTTCTCCCCCTGATGATATGTCCACGGACTCCAGACTAGGCGGGGAACCCGGGGACCGTGTGATTGGGGCAGGGTTTTTAGCTAGGGCGGGGGATTGGGCGGATGGGCAAGGGATGGGACCCCACGGGGTTACGACCCTTTCCTGGCTGTCCATAGACTGGTCCAATGAGGATATCTCACCCTCCTCAGTCCTTGGATCGCCCCTCCAACTCCTGGGCCTTGTAGGTGATCGGGGACCTTCCCCCAATCGCCGAAGCGTCGCTGCACTCTTCCTTGGGGTTCCGCTGTCGCCACCGGAAGTGATGTCCTCCCCGGAACCGGAAACACCGTCATCGCGGGTTGGACCCCCATTCGGGATCTCTTCCTCAATGACGACATCCGGAAGCTCCGCCGTCGTCCTCACCGGAAGTGATGCCGTCTCTCCACGTGCGCCTGCGGCCTGGCATGGCCTCTCCGCTCCTACACCGTCTGCTGGGGCAAGGTAAGTGAAGGGACTCCTCTTACCCGTCCGCAGGGGTGCCGGCGTCTCTCGTCCATCGCCGCCACGTTCTGAGGCGGAGGGACTCCGTCTCTCGGTTCGCCGATCTGCGGGGGACGTCCTGTCTTTCTGACAGCTGCTAGTACCACGGGGTGTCGTCCTCCCCGGTTCTATCCTGGGCCTCGCTGCTACCTCCACAAGTTCCCGGAGATCCTCGTCCGAGTATTCTCCCTTCTCGGTGCGGTCAGGAGGTGACCCGACTGTCGCGGTTGCGGCCGACCCAGCCGACTTGACCGGCTCCAGTCCCCTTTCTCCGGGACTCGCACGTCCTATCCACAGTGCGCCAGGGGACTCGGCGGTTCGCTTAGCCTGGTCCCCCGGGGGGTCAGCCGATTGTATCGGAATAAACGTTGGCATAGGCCATAAGTACAGTGTCCCGCAAATGGGGCAACGTGCCGCCGTGTTGACCGTGCCTCCGGGCAGCCCGCATTGTAGGCAGAGCCCGACCACCGTCTCGGTGTTAGCCACCCTTACTACCAGTAGCCCGCCGGGTACTGAGTAGGGCTGAGTGGAGACCATAGTTCCCACAGCGGAGGGGCAGGCCATTCTTTTGGTAGGGACCACTTTCAGTGTGGGTCTCTCCAGGTCAGTGGTTCCTCGCAACTGACCGGTAGAAGCTTCTGGGCCAGCCACTTCCTGCTTCGGCTCCTCCTTCCGCTGACATAGCTGGAACCCGCCCTCAGGGGTTGCAATTATGGGCGGGTCCCACAGGGGAATATCATGCCCCTTAATTAAGGCCGCGCCTCTCTCAGTCCTGGTGGGCGCGGTCTGTATTTTCGCGCCAGTTTCCTCCTCAGAGCTGGATTCTTTTCCCGCGGCTAGTTCCCGCCTTCTCCTTGCAGCAGCTTTGCGTGCAAAATATCCCTCTTTCATGCAAATCATTTCCGCGGCCGGAACTACCTTTTGTAGTGGCGCCGTCTGGATATCAGTCCCTGGGCCCAGTGGTGCATCCCCACAGGCCATAGTTGAAAGTCACTCCCCCTGGTGGAAATCAGTGGAGGGTCCCATAGACTAAGCGGTTGACTCAGCACAGGGGCTGAGTTAGTCACTGTCCATGCAGGCGCAGCCATAGCTTTCGCGCCATGCCCCCCATCAGGGCGGGGCTCTGCTGTTCGCGCCATTCCCGGCCAGCTCTTTGCAAGTCCTGTATCAGCCACATTTTCTGTGACTGGCCCATGCGGTTTCCCTAGCAAGCGGGAACCGCCATTTTGGTTGGCTTTTAAGCCCAAAAAGTCATTTTGTTTGCTCTCCTCGCGGGGTTCTCCCCCAATTATTACAATTTCCTCACACTCTTCAAGGGTGGCCCCTCGGTGTCCCAGACAGGATAAAAACGGGGCAGCCACGGCCTTCGCTCCGCTCCAGAGCAGACTGGTTAACGATAACTCGGCGACAGTTTGCTCTTCAGTGGGGTGCACGCCACGGGTGCCTTCCCCATCAGACTCTGGTCGCCATTTTGGGTTCTCCGCACCACGCGGATCCTCCATTCTTTGGGTTGTCACACTCTCGTACCAATTATCGTACATGGGGCTCCGCTCTGCGGGGCAGCCTCCACATCAGTACAATAAAGAGTTGCTCAGATGCACCACCACATGTGTACCTGAACTAGTGAAAAGCGGGTAATCAGGCGGTGCACAGCTGCCGTCAGGATATGAATCAGGGAGTCCACACGCTATAGATCTAAAAGTTTATGTTTAATGAGTGCATAACAGCACAAAACAAACTGCTACAAGGAACTTCTTGACGCGTTTCGTCTCGTTGGAGACTTTGTCAAAAGAATACCTGGCATTGCCTCCAGTGACGTTCATATAGGGAGACACGGATCTCTATTGGTTGTAAATGATTAAATCAGATGTTCAACACACCAGATAGATAATGGGATCATAAGGGTCTGAGGTAACAACACCTCAAGTTAACCCTCTCCTATATCTCACCTATAAGACGTCACACAGAGCCAATCTGCTGCAGCATAACATATAACACACACATAACCACAACATGTTTAAAACCAAAGGTTAACACTGCAAAGTAGATACAAAATCTATATTGCCAGTATTGTAGCAGAGTCTGCAACATATAACATATAAAATGTATATAGCACTGAATCAATAATATCACAATTAATACAATGTTGTTATAGTGCACTATGGAATAGTTGTAGAACATGTAGAGTAATATCTCTAAAAAATATAATAAATTTTAATCTAATCTAATCACACAATGGAATATATATATGTTGAATTATACTAAATCACACAATTATATAATAGTCATCATAATAATATTAATATTGAAAAAATACCTTAGTGTTAAAAAATACTTTAAATCAAACACATAATATCACACAAATCCAATTCTAATTAAAAACTGATCTGTGACCATAACAATAAGAATTTATACAAAACACACATATTTATTAAACTAAAAAGTGTTTAAGATCCCACTCTACATTGATTCCTGTGGGATGTAATGTATTCATGGCATGTATCCAAAACATCTCCCTTATATTAAGTTTGTTAATCCTATCTCCCCCTCTAGGGTGGATACCAACATGTTCAAGAGCTGAAAATGAAAACTTAGAAATATCTCCTTGACTACACATAGAAAAATGTCGGGATACTGGGTGCAACATATCCTTCTTTAGAATATGTCTGATGTGTTCTTGAATCCTGACTCTCACCGGTCTAATGGTACGGCCAATATAAGACATATTGCACCCACATTGCAAATGATAGATCACATAACTGGAATGACAGTTCATAAATTTACCAATGCGATGGATACCCTCATATGTGGGAATGGTTTTTTTAGCTCGAGCATATTTACATACTGAGCACCGCCCACATGGGAAAAAACCTCTTGGTATATTACTAATCTGTGATCCTTGAGGGTTGGTTTTAAATAAACTTGGTGAGAGGTGAGAACCTAACGTTTTAGATTTTTTATAAATAAACCTTGGTCCCCCCTGTACCATAGGTGCTATGTCTTTGTCAAGGGTAAGTATTTTCCAGTGTTTGTGGAATATATCTCTGATCGCTTTAGATTGTCTACTAAAAACTGAAATGAAAGATGGACACACTGAGTCATTTTCATAATTAAATTGTCTTTTGTTCTTATTATATTTCTTAGACTTAATAATCTCTTCTCTATCAAGTGAGTCTGCATATTCAAATGCTTTAATAATATCTATATCTTTGTATCCCCTTTCTTTAAAGCTATTCGCCATTTCAAGGGAACGGGTCAAAAACATATCATTATTCGAACAGAGTCTTTTTAGACGAATAAACTGAGCCTTCGGTATGCTTCTTATCAAAGCTGGAGGGTGACAACTAGTCGCACATAAAAGAGCATTTTTGGACATGGGTTTGCGAAAAATATCTGTTTGTATCTTTCTGTTAGTATCTATAGAAAGTGTAATATCTAAATAATCTATATGGTGAATATTTTCTATGTGTGTGAATTTTAAATTATAATTGTTAGTGTTAAGTGTATTGATAAAAGTAAAAAGTGAATCCGAAGTCAAGTCAAGTCAAGATTGTGAGTACATACCCCCTTTTCTTCTCCCCGCAGTGGACTGCTCGTTGTGTGTGACCCTGGGACAGTGAGGATAGTGGCAGGGGATTGCGGTGTGTGTTGCCGGTCATAGTCTCCTGGCTGGAGACACGGCACCACCGTTTATATCTATCCCCCTTACCACTTAAATACCCCGTCCAGCAGAAGAGCTGCTATCACACAGAGCACATACAGGGCTTATTTATACTCATTATCCGTTGGACTCTGAATGGGAACTGTTTATTACATGGTTTATCCAGTGGATTTCGTCTGGATTATATGTACAGTAGTGATCATTGTGCGCAATTCTGGTAGCATCAGTCATACCCTGAAGCAATTCTGGGACACTCTGTGTACCTGAACTAGGCTGGACTCATGTTGCACTACCTCAGGCTAGGCTCACTCTCTCAGTGTCTGCTGTGACTCCTTCCTCCCAGTCTGTGCTCCCTATGGTAAGTGTCTGGAATGGGCTAGGTACTCTGGCTCTGCCATGCAGTACTTGGGGCGTCTACCTCTCTTGGTCAGCCTAGCGCAGACCCTCTCCAGGATTCCTGACCAAGTTACAGGCTATCCCTTCTGGCGTCCTACCAACTAGCACTGCCTCAAGGTGACTCGGTCAGCTATAGCCCGGCTCCAGACCCCTCACTCCTTTGAGGCCCCTAGGTTGTCCCTGCGAACTGACAATATCCCGTCAGCCCCCTGACCACCCCTAGGTCCGTCCCTACGCAGCACAGAGTGGCAGCAGACACTCTCCCTGTTTCCCAGTGTGCCTAGCTAGAGCCTGTCCTGATGACAGATCTGATCTCAGCAGCTCGCCTCCAAATGTAACGGTATTTGTGGCCCGGCCTGACCCACCCAATCTCACATTGGCCCCTGTGGTCTAACCGGCCCCCATTACAGTGTGGTAGTGTCTGGTGGTGCACCTGTTGGCAACAGGACTCCTGAGTCTCCCGCATGATGGTGTGTGGGGAGAACCCATCCAGACAGGCAGCTGAGGTAGTGTGCTGAGTCTCACCTAGTTCCAGTGCAGCGCCTCCACCTCATCAGGGTCCCTGCGTCCGCAAGGGGATGATCCTGTTGAGGAACTCCTCCGTGGTGCTCCTCTCTGTATATTCACTCCACACATGTACATGAGAGGGTTTGTGAATGAGAACATCTTTATTGGTGATGTGGGCTAGCTGCCCCTCGCAGTAGGTATCTAGCCACTCATTCTGCAGTCAGTGCCTCCCTTTAAAAGGTGTCTCTCTCCTTAGATAGGGATTCCCTATCCCCGCAGGGACCACCGCCCTGTGCCAGGTCCCTGGACACAGTCTCCTCTATGGTTACTATAACATAACTTTCAGTCTCTTAGGCTAGTACTTGAACTTGGATGCAGATCTCTGACAGAACTCCTGCAGAACTGGCAGAACTAGACGCAGAATCTAACTTTAGGCTCAGTGCTGTGCCTTATGTATACTCTGGAAGCTGACACACCTCTGACATCACTAACCATGGAGTCAGAGCATGTGACTACTCCCATCCATACACAGGGCACTCCACCAGGGTGTGAGGGCAAACCTCCATAATTACTGCTGGCATGCCCACAACTAACCCGGCCTTACTGTCAGCAGGAGAGATGACTGTAGCCATTTTACATGTCCGCTACATATATATAGATAGATATATAGATAGATATAGATATAGATATAGATATAGATATAGATATAAATAGATATATAGATAGATATAGATATAGATATAGATATTAAATTATATAGAGATTTAAAGGTCAACATTCCTTTTTCTGCCATTGGCTACAATGATATTACAGAATATATATTTTCTACTTTATTGAATAGTAATACTTCAGAGAATATAAATAGCAGTACTCAATTCATACCCTGACTGTTATATTCCTAAGGTAGAGATTGAACTTTCCATTCAAGCTCCCAGTCACTGAAAAAATCCAACACGCAGAAATGCAATGACAATGAGAAACCCGCTTATTAATCTCTTTGTTGCCACAGGATTAATATATTGTGTAGGCAGCTGACAGAAAATGTCCATGCATACTAAGCTGGAGGAGCAAGATCTGTATCTACTTTGTGCACATTTCTTCCATCATACTCACTCCCGAAGGAAAGTTGCATTATTATTAAAGATATGTATATTCGTTGTTTACTTATTTTTTTGAACTCAAGATAATGCTAATCTAAACCAGGAGTGGCCAACTCCAGTCCTCAAGGGCCACGAACAGGCCATGTTTTCAGGACATCCCAGCTAAAACTGACCTGTTGGTGGCTCTTGAGGGCTGGAGTTGGCCACCCCAGATCTAAATGAATGTCAATATAAATGTAAGTCCTCACTTATGAGATGGACAATAAAGGCTGTAGGCATCAATGTGTATTCATTTTGCATCAGCAGTGAACAAAGCACGGTTGGTCCATAGCAGGAGTCGAGAATGTTTGAGTGGTCATCATAAGTTACATAACGACAGAATCTGTAGCTTAAGATATGCATGGAACTTAAGAAACAAGCAACAACAACAAAATCATTTGTGTTAGGCATCATGCCACAAAGCTGGATACAGTGCCGGTGTGGTCATTAATTATTGATTAAACCTGCAACCACAAGGTTTGCCAAGCTTCCTAATCTAATAAGGCCTTTCATACGACGTTTCCTGTTGGATGAGACAGCCGTTGTCAATGGACTACTAAATTAAACAGTTAAACTAAAAGTTTAAATGGCACATTTAAATATGCCAGCAGCTTGTTTAGCTATGGCTCATCAACAGATGTTTCATAACCATAGCTGATGGCTCAATTTGTCTTTTAGTATTTTGAATTTAACAATGTGATGATGTTCTGCAGAAATATATGACTCAGCCTCACTCCCTTTCTTCTCATACCACATTAGCTAAAAGAACATATCTTGTTTGACACCTAACAAGTCTTGTGGAGCACTTAGGAAGTGACAAATAGTAAATCTTCTTGTCATTGTTGCTAACTTTTTTGCACTGTTTTTATTGAGATCAGAGACATGTCCCATACTGTACGCTGGAGAAGAAATGTCCAGGTTATTCCAAAGCATACAGAACATTCAAATCTATCTTGTACATGGGACAAGATCATGACTAGTGCATCCTTACTGGCATTTAAATATCCCAGCAACATTATTATTATTATTACAAATCTCTGTACTTGGCACCACTATCTTTTGTGCCACCCAGTTTCATTTTTTTCCAGTCTTCCGGTTGCAAAATTAGGGCACGGTTGGAACCACAAAAAGCACCAAATTTATAAGAAAGAAGAAAAAAAAGGAATTTCATTTAAAATAGATAAATAATAGATACATAAAGAAGTAACCAACAAAAGACAGGGGTGCCCAATGCTACATCCAATTGACAAAACATATAAAGTAATAAGTATAAAGTTTAAATACATCAATAATAATAATAATATCTACTTGGTTAATAACCAAGAAAATATTATTATTAATTTACTTGGTTATTAACCAAGTAAATATTATTATTATTAAAGTATTTAGACTTTATACTTATTACGTTATATGTTTTGTCAATTGGATGTAGCATTGAGCATCCCTGTCTTTTGTTGTATACATTTGTCACGCCCAGTAGCACTGTTTTTGACATAAATATATATATATATATATATTCATGATGTGGTGGGTGTGGGAGTTTGAGCTAGCTGGGAATGTGTGTGTTAATAAAGAAGTGACAGCAATGCCCCCCACTATTATATTATATATAAGCAAAAAAGGGGTATGTGTTGTTGCTTTGGGATGTGCACACTTCCTATGCACAAGAACGAACTAGTATAAGTATACATAGCCCACACAATCTATACTATAATTTTAAGTTGGATTCTGTTTGTATGTCAGAAGCATCGAAATCTCACAAACGGCACCACGTAGCACAACCAAACTTTCCCTGCACATTCTGCGGCAGATTTGTAGGTCAACGCAACTATTTTGAGCTTCCGATATCACTCACCCCCCAAGTTATGGACATTCTAAGTTTCACTCGGCTGGACAGCAGTAAAAGCAGGGGGGTGGGCGTGGCTACCAAGGGAGGGGGCGTGGCTACCAAGGGAGGGGGCGTGAGTGGGATTCAGCCAAACCTGGCTGCAGCGGGAGATGGGATGCGGCAGGGTGCTTCAACTATTAGCCGGTAATAGAATCACTTGAGTGAGAGTCAGAGCAGGACTGCAGGGGAGGTGCGCCATCTAGCAGCCTGACCCGGATCTTCCTGTCTGCTGCTACTTCACCGCTCCTCACTTCCTGCTCTGATTGAAGAGATTCTCTTTCAGCCGCTCCCCGTGCCTTTGTCTACCCAGGTAGGCATGGAGGGGGAGGGAGGACTGTCAGAGATGTGAGGGGGCCTGGGTGAGATGTGAGGGGGGGCTGGGTGAGATGTGAGGGGGGCTGGGAGAGATGTGAGGGGGGGCTGGGAGAGATGTGAGGGGGGCTGGGTGAGATGTGAGGGGGGGCTGGGTGAGATGTGAGGGGGGGCTGGGAGAGATTTGAGGGGGGGCTGGGAGAGATGTGAGAGGAGCTGGGAGAGATGTGAGGGGGGCTGTCAGAGATGTGAGGGGGGCTGGTAGAGATGTGAGGGGGACTGTCAGAGATGTAAAGGGGACTGTCAGAGATGTGAGGGGGGCTGGTAGAGATGTGAGGGGGCTGGGAGAGATGTGAGGGGGGCTGGGTGAGATGTGAGGGGGGCTGGGAGAGAGGGGCTGTCAGAGATGTGAGGGGGGCTGGTAGAGATGTGAGGGGGGCTGGGAGAGATGCCCGGCTCTCTCTTCTCTCTTCCCCCCCCCCCGGCTCTCTCTTCCCTCCCCCCCAGCTCTCTCTACCCTTCCCCCAGCTCTCTCTTCCCTCCCCCCCCGGCTCTCTCTTCCCTCCCCCCCACCCACAGCTCTCTCTTCTCCCCTCCCCTTCGGCTCTCTCTTCTCCCCCCCCTTCAGCTCTCTCTTCTCCCCTCCCCCGGCTCTCTCTTCTCCCCCACCCGGCTCTCTCTTCCCTCCCCCACGGCTTTCTCTTCCCCGCCCCCCCCGACTCTCTCTTCTCCCCCCCCCGGCTCTCTCTTCCCTCCCCCCCCCGGCTTTCTCTTCCCCGCCCCCCCCAACTCTCTCTTTCCTCCCCCCCAGGCTCTCTCTTCCCTCCCCCCGGCTCTCTCCTCCCTCCCCCCCCGGCTCTCTCTTCCCTCCCCCACTGGCTCTCTCTTCCCTCCCCCCCCGGCTCTCTCTTCCCCCCCCCCTCTGGCTCTCTCTTCCCTCCCCCCCCGGCTCTCTCTTCCCCCCCCCGGCTCTCTCTTCCCCCCTCCCCCAGCTCTCTCTTCCCCCGGCTCTCTCTCCCCCCCCGGCTCTCTCTTCTCCCCCCCCGGCTCTCTCTTCCCCCCTCCTCTTCTACCCCCCCTGGTAAGAGAACCTGTTGGATAAAACATTTTAATCCCACCACTGACGGGCGCGTGTCCTTGCCTAGATCGGGGCTGTGTGTTTGTCTCTGTCCCCGCTGCGTGCACCCCGGTCCCTGCTGCGAGCACCCCCGGTCCCTGCTGCACCCCCCACCTCCCGGTCCCCGCTGCACCCCCCCGGTCACCGCTGCACCCCCCTCCCCCTGGTCACCCCTGCACATCCCCCCCAGTCCCTGCTGCACCCCCCCCCGGTCCCCGCTGCTCACATCCCCCCCCCGGACTCCGCTGCTCACATTCCCCGCCCCCCCGGTCCCCGCTGCTCACATTTTCCCCCCCCTCGGTCCCCGCTGCTCACATTCCCCCCTCCCCCGGTCCCCGCTGCTCACATTCCCCCCTCCCCCGGTTCCCGCTGCTCACATTCCCCCCTCCCCCGGTTCCCGCTGCTCACATTCCCCCCTCCCCCGGTTCCCGCTGCTCACATTCCTTCCCCCCCCCCCCCGGTCCCCACTGTGCACACACTTCTGGTCCCTGCTGCTCACACTCCCCCGGTCCCCGCTGCGCACACCCCTGCCGCACGCTCCACTCCCGGACGCTTGCCTGCGTCTGCTGGGGATGATCACATATCGCTGGGCGGCAGGAGCCAGCGGAGGAGGCGCGCATGGAAGCAGTAGCAGGCATTACAATGTTTTTTTTTATACAATGTATTCAATCAATATTACATTCCCCGGGCGAAGCCGGGTAGAAAAGCTAGTATTATATACAATACTACACATACTATACACTTATCACACAATCAGATATGAATACAAACATGCCAATATTTCGGTTTGATAGGACATCAGTCAGGCCATGTCTGTACTTAATCTGATTAAGTAAAACAGTTATATTTAGATTACTTGTGGGGCCTCTACACCCTCCTACTACATAATACTGTATATACAGCTAGGGCACTTTCTGCTTCAATATGGATCTTAGAGACAAAAGAAGATAATATTTATTCTGGAGTCAATAAACACATAAACACTATCACAATTATTTAAATAACCCGGGATGACAAAGCAGAAATAACACAGCGTTAATTCCCTTTCCGTCCCATAAGCACAATGCTATGTTATTATTATAACGTTTACCATGGTGCTGCCATTCAGGGAGAAAGATTGGACTCTACAGGGTGTGGCAATGGTTCATAGTATCACATTTTTATTATTTTACTAAGTGAAGAAAACAAAGTTGCTAATACTGGTCAGTTCGGCCTGGTGCACCCCAGGAGTTGGTGGGCATGCATATCACGGGGTTTCCCTGCTTGGGGAAACATAGGGGAACGGTATAAATGGTCGGAAGCAGTTAGCTACTAGAAATAGGAAAGCACCTAAGACAGGAGTGCACTACCCCAGTCCTCAAGACACCCCCAACAGGGCAAGTTTTAAGGATATCCAAGCTTCAGCACAGGTGGCTAAATAAGTGGCTCAGCCATTGACTGGCCAACTCTAGTCCTCAAGGGCTACTAACAGGTCAAGTTTTAAGGATACCCCAGCTTCAGCACAGGTGGCTCAATCAGAGGCTCAGTCTTTGAATGAGGTACCTGTGATGAAGCAGGGATATCCTTAAAACTGGACCTGTTGGGGGGACTTGAGGACTAGCATAGAGAACCCCTGACCTAAGATATGTTTGGAGTTCAATTAAGGAGCACATACATACAGTGGGAAGAGCTCCCATCCTAAGGACATATATACAATATAGTTTAGGGACAGGACAGTGTAAGAGAACCTTACCGTTTTCAGTGTGTTTCTCTCCTAAGTAGGTAATCGGTGATTTGAGTGTTGAGCTATGTGAAAGGGATGCTGGTACTGCATGCAACTAAAACCCTGAGTGAATTATCTCCTACCAGTAGACATCATGTCTACAGCTTAGGATGCTATTATGTCACAGACTCCACAGTTCTGATCTATGTGTAGCCGGGTAGCCTCTTAATGCCATATACAAGGTTTACAACATCAAAAAGGTAAAAGAATGGAAGCAAAAAAAAAACCCAATGATAGTACCAAACCACTAACCCTTAAAATACATCCCTCCAGCAGAGGCTAAATGGTAAACAGTTAAGGCAAGTAGAGGAAAATCAAGCACAACGATGGTTTTATTTCACTTGTAGAGCTTTTCAAATTCCATCCTAACAAAAACTGATTAAAGCAAATCCCTTTTTTACAGCCTGTGCAGTCTATAAGATTACGGTGCTAATAGAAGTGTGATTCGATCCGTCAGTAATGGTGCATGTCGGGCCCGCACGTCCCTGACAAGTCCATTTTTTAAGACGTATTTATAGTGTGTGTTTCCCATTGCCATTGTCTGCATTGCAGGGTTTAATTGAACAGTTTAAAGCCATTTTTCTTCAAGCTCCATTAATTGATTTTATTTGTGTATTCTCTGGGGTTGCCGGAAAAAAATAAAATAAAGATTCCCCTTTGCATTTGACAAGCCGTTTTTTTTATCCTCCACGTCTCTTGGGTTATGTTCTTTTCCCCTTGCTTTCTCCTCTCTCGCTCTTTCTATGCCCCTCCGTTCTCATCTCTCTTTTGTAAGATGCTTATCGCTGTGATTTCCTACCCTTTTATCTGCCGAAATTTGTTTTCTATTTTTATGTACTGCAAAAAAAACGGCTTCTTGATTCTTTCCAAAGCAAAGCTGTAATCTTCGAAGACTTTGTTCTCTGTGCCACCCACTGGGGATCCAATTGCTTCTTTCCCCCGCCTGGGACTTGTGGGAATATAGAGAGTCCCCTTTATGGTTTAAGTACCCAGGTATAAAAAACTAAATGATAGTAACGGCATGGACTAATCTTGTATGACTCCCCATATATACTAGATTCCCTAGATAATTGTAATTGGTATTGCTATCAGAGAAGATCCCAGAGGTCTATGTAACATGTTACAGAAACATAGAACTTGATGGTAGATAAGATTCTCTTGGGCCACCCTATGTGTTGTGAAAGCTATAAAAGAATTCATTTGATACAGTATGTAGGATAGCTATGTGTGTATTCCAAGCACCGTTTTTATTCTCTCACTGAAATAGTCTCTACTACACTACCTCTGGTATTGAAGGAGAGAAAACCAAGAGTCAGAGAAACTCCTGTTCATAGCACCCACTGATCCTCTATTGGAATTGTTAGTGATTGACACATTGTATTGTGTCTTTATTTATATAGCGCCATTAATGTACATAGCGCTTCACAGTAGTAATACATGTGGTAATCAAATAAATAACAGATAATATAAATAACAGATCATGGGAATAAGTGCTTTAGACATAAAAGTAACATTAAGGAAGAGGAGTCCCTGCCCCGAGGAGCTTACAGTCTAATTGGTAGGTAGGGAGAACGTACAGAGACAGTAGGAGGGAATTCTGGTAAGTGCGTCTGCAGGGGGCCAAGCTTTATGTATCATGTGTTCAGAATATCCACAGTGCTATTCATATGCTTCTTTAAGCAAGTGTGTCTTAAAGGTGGATAGAGATAGACACATGTGAAAGTTCAGCCTGCGAACTTTTACTCAAATGTTTCAATTTCTTTGCAAATTAGCAAAAGTGTCGTCAAACGTTTTGTTCAATAACTGCGCAAAAGTATGCAATTCCGCCTAGGTCTCTATTTTGTCGTTTTTTTCGCTGCACTGTTTGTTTGTTTTTACGTGACATTTTTTTTAGTTTACTTCGCTGTTAAACACATTTTCGCTTTTGCTTATTCAATTTTTCTCATAATCGACACATTTTTATTAAATATAGAGGCAACCTTTTTCAAACTGAGACGAATTTGCGATAAAGTCGAACTTGCGAAGAAACACTTTTTCGCAGCGGATTCGAACCTGGGGGGAAAAAGTTTGACCCATCTCCAGAAATGACCGCCCGCAAATATCCTTCGCCTACTGCATATAATGAAACTAAAACATGTTTTCCCACTGATTTATAATAAAAATGTTATGACAAATTGAACCCCAAGTAAATAATAAAACATTAAAACAATAATTGTTGGGGCGTGGCCAGGACTCTAAGCTGAGCAGACGCAGGTCGGCTCGGCTCCTCAGCAAATAAAGTAATCTGGGCATAAAAAAGTTCAAAATATACCCCCTATGAACCACGAACGCGGAGACCAAGGGAGAGGACTGACCTCTAGATCTGCAGTTCGAATCTTGAGCTCCCCGGTGCCCGGACCGCGGATAGGCAAGGCACCAAAGAAACTGCCTTTGCCGAGAACCTCTGAGACCCCCAAGATGGCCGCTGACTGCGCGAGGTCAGCCTGAAGTAAGCGCCGCATAACAGCCAAGCAGGGGGAGATCACCGACTGGGAACGGCATGCTCCGATGCGGTCACAGCTCCAGCGCCGTCACATGTGATCGAGGAGGGAGAGCGGGAGGAGAGCCGTGAACCGGAGCAGCGGCTGGCGACAAGCCAGAAGGGTCAGAGTGCACGGTAGACAAAGCATGAAGCGGGAGGGGGCTACTTTATCGGACTCCCACTCCGACACTGCTGTGGGTTCCCAGCTGTCGGCCGCAGGCGGTGCGGTTGCTGGGAGGCTCCGGAGGAGTGGAGGAGCAATCATCTTTTTCCAGCACCCCTTAACACGGCCACAGGGGGGCTTGGGTTTGTCTCTTACTCACCCCCCGGCTGACTCCCTGACCGAGGCCTCTGATAGAAGACCTGCTCCCGACGGATCCCCCTCTCCCCCGTCAGGGTAAACAATCAACACCCTACTAAAAAAAATGCAAGGCCCAGAACCACCCAGACCCAAGACAGAACTGAGGCCCTCTAAAAAGTAAGTGCCCTCCTCCAAAAAAAAAAAAAAATGACGGCTCATCTGTCACTCTCCTCGCCCACGCTTATTCGAACCCAAGCAAAGTCTATAAGGTTTAGCCAACAGCCCAATATCAATCTCCCACTGGGGATCAACTAACCCCCCCCACCCCGTTTCTGTGGGTATAAGAACAAAAGAGGGCAGAAGAGTAAACGGAGCTGGCTAAGAAGACGCCCTGAGACCCAAGCTCCATAATTACCCCGAATTTCAATTTAAGCTTAGGAACGGGGATTGGCTCCGTCTAACTATGTTGGGGGGAAAAAATAAAAAATAAAAAGCGCAATTATAAATCTTATCTTGTGCAAGTTTTATTTACCATGGCATCGAAAGCAGTTACACTGGCGACACACTTTATTCGAGCTCGGCTAGTCCCACGAATTCGGGTATACCCGGGTGTATTGAGGTTTGTGACTGTTTTCTGCCCGAGTGCATTGGGTTATTTTCCAGGCAGGGATTGAAGCATTTTATTCCCGCTGGCTGCAATACTGCACAGTATATATATATATACTGCATTACAATTCATGAATTTATGCCATCTGGTAGACACGCGAAGCATTGCAGCCTATTAAATCCTAATCATTATCATTTAACAGATCAGCCGCCCGTCAGCCAGGCATGAACCCAGGCTGGGAAGGCAAACACAACGGGGCTTGTCAGAGGTGAGGAGCGGCGCATTCCAGGTATCTGCCAGGTACATACTGGGTATTTGCTCGAATAAAGTGTGTCGGTGCAGTAGAACCATCAAGAAGGAGAAGATCCAGAATGAGGTCCGTGAATACTTTAGAAGCCAGAGCCGGACAGTATTGCAACAGGCGAGTTGGAAGCGGCCCCCTCTGTGGAATACCCAGACCCTGAACCAGGGGTTGAGATTGAAAACCTCTCCACAAAAAATGACTTACTTTTTTTCTATAATAAAATCGAATCTCTAATGCAAGCAGCGGTGAAAGACCTTAAAAAGGAGATATCTTCCTTGGGGGTACGCACTAGCTCCTTGGAATCCAAGGTCGACGCCACAATCACCCGGCAATCTCTGATGGATGCTGAGCTCAAGGAAATAAAGGCCCAACTTCTAGACATCATGGGTAAACAGGAGGATGCGGAGAATAGAGACCGTCGTAATAATCTTCGGATCCTGGGGATCCCAGAGTCTATAACAGACATTGAGGGATTCATGAGCAATTGGCTTACATCAGCCCTTTCAAATTCTACAAAAGAGTCTCTTACCCGGGACAGATGCCACAGAGATCGAGGCCTCAACCAGGAGATAGACCAAGGGATGTGGTGCTGAGATTCCACTATTTCAAAACAAAGGAAGCTTTCAACATGGCGATGAAAGGCTCCAGAGACCTCAAATTTCAAAATGTTCCCTTACAGATATATGCAGATATTGCGCCCTCTACACTTGCCAAAAGACGAGATCTCAGAGAGGTGACGGCTAAGCTAAGAGATTACAATACCAAGTATAGATGGACATTTCCCTTTGGTCTTCAAGTTGTAAAAAATGGGATACCTTTGACACTCAGGAACCCGGACGAAGGTGAAGCTTTCCTCGATTGTTTGGGCTTGGGCTCCCCCCCTTACAGACGTGCACCAGGGGGCAGAGACCCCCAGACTCTAGAGCCTTCCTGGTCCACGATTCCTGTGAGAAGATCCCCTCAAACGAGCACTCCGACTAAACAGTTACCTGAAGCTGGGTCCAAACCCTAAGCTGAGCTGAAGCGAGATCCCTCCTATCCTGGAGCCATCTTGGCCTATGATTCCCACGAGAAGATCCTCCCACCCGAACATTCCGGTGAAACAGTCATCCGCAGCTGGGACCAAGACTTAAGCTGAGTTCCAGATCTATAGTCTGGACCTGAGTAATTATTGTATTGTATATGTTTTCAGGTCCAATCCTATGTTGGTTCACTTATGGTTCACCAGTGTAGTCTTTGATTTTTGTAGGAGCATAGCCTAGTTATATCTAAACAATTTGCCCAAAGTTGCCTGGATTGTTGGTTTTCGGGAGTCCTGGCCCCCACCCCACAACTATTTCTGTGTCACTATAGACATAGTTGCCCTTGTTTTTTTCTTTTTTCTTTTGTGTTTCTCCCACACCTTATATTTTTTCTCCCAAGGGCAGGTGAGTATTAGGAATGTCTCTCTGGAGACATATCCATACCCACTCTTTTTTTTTTTTACATTTTTCCAGCACCCCCTTCCCCCTGCTTTTGTTTTTTCCCCCCGGTCCTTTAACCCAGATTAGCCAATAGAAAGCGAGGATAATGGTTGTCAGGGAGGCAGACTAAAAGCAGATTTTTTGTATTACCCAAACTCTCCAGAGGTGGTCTCTACAGCAGATTTAGAAGTTTTTATATTGACCACGTATTTAAATTGAAACAATGTTTAGCAATATATCTGTGGATTTAATAAAGTGTAGTTCCCTCCTTTTCTCTTTTTCCCTCCTACCTGATATAGTGTGCAGCCAGTTCTGCTGTGGTTTCATCTTCTCCCAGGAGGATCGCTATTTTTTGGTTCTCTTCTATATTGTTAAAGTTCTGGTTAAGAGCTGTGAGTTTCTTCAGGATCACACCAGGTCATCCATCGCCCTAAGAATGGCCGGCAACAACTTGTAATGTAACCCTTTAGCGCCCGAGGTGTCGGAAACACATTGCCGTGTGGCATTCATGTGTAATCATGATGACATAACCAAACTTACACATCTCAGAAGGCCAATGATGCGTCCAAGTTAATTGACAACAGCATTGTTTCAAAAGTATGGAAAGGAGAGAAGAGTGCAGGGACACACAGGATTGCATTCCATTTTTACTGTATTTGCATAAATGCAGGACAAACAGCAATGCCCTCACAGGAAAGCAATTCTGTAAGGTTATATCACTACAATCACAAGACTCCAGCGCTGATCTGGGGCCCTCTGGTGCGAGTTCAGTCGGGCTCGTCTATCTTTGGTGCTCAGCACCACAGGGGGAGCGTTCAAACCGTCCACGTGAGAAAAGATGGATGGCACGGTTTGTGGGTCATCTACCCTCCATGACACTCAATGAGAAATAATCGGCCTCTTCAGCCTCACTTAGGCCAGGGTATGCCATGGTGTGGATAGTGTCCCAAGTGAAATAAAAGTTCAATGATCAAATGTCCCTCAATGCCCAACACGTTTCATGGATTCGATCCACTTCATTCGCGGTATATTGTTGTCTCAGTAGTATCCGCAGCCTCTCCACTTTACGCTCCTTTGACATGACTCTGACACTTCATCGGGCGTCAGTGCTGTCCGTGTCTTTGCTAGAGGTTTATTAACACATGCTCCTACTTCCCACACTGGAAATAAAAATGGGGCGCTGGGGGTGAAATTGGGGCCTTAACCCTTGGAGTGCCAGAGATGCCATGGCACCAGATTCCCACGGCCCCTCCGGCACTCGCGATCACGTGACTGCTTATCTGAACCAATCACGTTTCCGTCACTGAAGACAAGTCCTCTTCTTTTGTTCCACTTCCTATTACCTCCCGACAATAACGAGCATTAAGATAACAAAACTACAATGTTATGGGGGTGCCAGGCCCCACGACCTAGGAGCTACGTCTATTGGCACACAAAGGCTCCTATTCTAGATCTTCTTGATTGGAGCTTCCCATGCGAGTATGATTAAGATGAGGTTCAAGAAGGAAAGGAAAGTTACAGTACATAGAGTTTACAAAGGCAGGGGTGGGCAACACCAATCCTCAAGGCCACCAACAGGTTAGGTTTTCAGGAGATCTCTGCTTCAGCATAGGTGGTTTTGACTGAGCCACCTGTTCTGAAGCAGGAATAGCCTTAAAATCTGACCAGTTGGTGGCCCTTGAGGACTGGAGTTGCCCACCCTGTGATCTATGGTGTCACATGCACAAGAAGATAAGCTTCCCAATGTCACTAGGTGCTGACAGTGGAAGAGCAGCGGTTTCAGAGGCGTTATTAGACTCTGTGATACCCAGTCAATTGTGCATTATTTTCTCTTGTTTATTTACTTGGGGGCCTAGCTATCGATTTTCTTTATATCCCTGAAGGTCTGAATTGACGGTATGACCATCATCTGATGAAAAAGATAGCACAGGGACACACAATGCTGATGAAAACTTAGATGAATATTCATGAGAGTGTTTAAAACTGCCCTTTATTACTGATTGCAAGGTGAATAAAAGCAGATGAAGATGAATTGAGTTTGTCTAAAATGCTTTTCCCACACATTTGTCTCATGTTATTCACTCCATGGTTTTAATTGTCCCTCTCAGATTAACTTATCACTGCCAGAGGGTCCTGCAACACATTGCAGTTTTGGTATACAAAATATTATATAAAAGGACAATGGTAGAATAGTATGTAAAAGATGCACAATTCTGCAAAGTGTGGTCCTATTAAGCCTTTTACGCTTCTCACAGTGATTATTTTCCTGTTTTTTTGGGGGTTGGCATAAAAAAGCCGCAACTTTCTGTGCAAAGAAGTAGTGAGAAATAGGCCCCTTAATGCCATCAGCGCTACCTAATGTGAAACATATCTCATACGTGGGAACACACCATTACTGTTTCTGATGTTGTGCACTTTTATATATTGAGGCTTCAGCATATTCTATATAGCTCAGTACAGTTGGGGTGGTGGCATACGAAATATACAGTACAGCTGAACCCCATTATAACGCGGTCCTCGTGGTCCACCCGATAAGACCGCGTTATAACCGGGATAGCGATTTTTTTTTAAATGGCCGCCGCGATCAGTGTTCCGCGTCCGCCGGAGGGGGATAGCTGGTGTAACTCTCCCAGCTCTCCCTGAGTCCAGTGTTGCATGCCTACACAGCTCCCCCCCCATGCAGCACTACTCGGAGCAGCAGCTAATCTGTGCAGAGAAGCTGTGAGTCTGTGACAGGGGGGAGGATCTCACGGAGTCTGCGCATTGATGTCAGCTGTCTCTGTGAGTCCCTGGCCAGGAACCAGCTCCCTTCTCTCTTCCCCCTCAGCGGAGGTACAGGGAGGGAGAGAGAGATGTGTTTGTGTGTGTATAGATGTGTGTGTGTGTGTATGTGTGTGTATGTGTGTGGTGATGTGCAGGAAGGGGGGATGTGATGGGCATGGAGGGATGGGATGTGATGTGCAGGGGAGTATTGTGTGTGTCCGTCCATCCGTTAGCAATAAAGCTTTTTTTTTTTAATTTTGCTTTTAAAAAACGGGCACCACTCTCACACAGCGTTATAAGCGATCCGTGTTTTAGCGGATTGTGCTATAACAGGGTTGAGCTGTACAGATGCAGCAGCAATTATTTTAACAAATCACGCAGTGTATACCTCGGAATACCCATGTCATGGCGCGGGATTTCTTCCAACCGTACCGCCTTAAGACGCGAGTGCTGGCGAGTGCATAAAATGGCATTTTAGTGTTCTGGCTTTTAAACACTTGAAATTGACACAGTAGCACAGTACTGTAACATGCAAATCATTCATTTAATTGCATTTAATTGCACACATTGCCTGGGGCGATTGGCCGCGTTCATGACGCGTGGAGTACAGCAGTGCACACGAAAACGGCCAGTGATTTGTTAAAATAATGGCCGCTGCATCTGTATATACAAAAATGATCATGTTTACATATATATAATATAAAAAGTACTAGCGGAGCAGCACAAATTATTAAACATTTGCTATTTTCCTTTTTTTTTAAGTTGGTTTAATAGGCCGGGAACTTTTTAAAAAAAAAGTTCTATAGAATTTAAAAAACTAAAGTCATCGATATGAATCCAACATGCAATGCCCTTTAATTTACAGCGCTAAGCAAACAAGAACTTTTAATTTCATGTAATTTAATGTAACCATGTATTGTCATCAGAACTAGAGATGGGTGAACTGTCCAAATTCTTTTCCTGGAATTCCCAAATTATCAAATCCGACCCCTACCAAAAACTGCCCCCCCACCAAAATCTGCCCCCCCACCAAAATACACCCCCCCCCATCAAAATCCATCCACAGATTGGGCACTAAAAAATATTTGCAGATCATTCCAAATCCGACATTAGATACAAATCGGCCGGATTTTTAAGACTCTGATTCATGGATAGCACAATCCAGAGAGATGAAGAGAGGGAGAAGAGGAGAGGAAAGGAGCTGGTAGAGGAGAGGACAGAGGAGAGATGAGAGGAGAGAGAGAAGAGGACAGAGGAGAGAGAGAGAGAGAGAGAGAGAGAGAGAGAGAGAGAGGGTTCATCCTGCGGATTAATCTGTGTCCAGATTTTAACAAACCGGCCACGGATTTCAGATTGCTATCCAAAATAAAATAAAAAACCTGAAATTGTGAATTTGTCTGAAATCCGCGAACCAAAGAAACCGGACGATCTGAGCAAAAAAAAAAAACCCATCTCGAATCATAACTCTGTGCCCAGAACATACATGAAAATGAGAGGCAGCTCAATGCATTATTTCCTGGTAAAACATCTTACAAATAAAGTGTCCCGCTGCATAACGTCTCAGATCTGGAGAGGCGACACACATGTGTCCCCTTTGGACAAGAAGCTTTTGAAGAATTTTGTATACAATTTTCAGGGGGTCAATTGAGGAGAAACCACCGACAGGTGGGATTTTTAATATGACCACAGAAAGTCATCTTCACCATAACCAAGAGTGAGGCGAGGCTGGATATAAGACTGTGGCGGACGGGCACAAAACGATAAGAGTTAAAATCTCTACATTCTGCAGAGCTGGAATATCAAACTATTAAAACCCAAACTTCTTAACTCTTCATAGAAATGGGTGCTTAGATCTTAAGAGCAATAAAAGTTTGCCTACTTACTGCACTGGCTGCTCCGGGTAACATACACAGCAGAATCAATGTTCTATTTACACTGCAGGCCCTTCTCCTTCACTATAAATCACAGCACTTATCATTTTTATCCCATTCCTTCTCTCCGTATCTCAGGGCTGATCTCTGACTATGCATTACAAAACTACCCCATCATTATATATAACTCTCTTAATCTTATTTACTATGCCTTACAGGGTTCATCTCCTCTCGCTTCTGTGCATTACAAGACAAATCTGTTTCATATCTCATTATGGCGCTGTTCTCTTTTATTATACACGCCAAAGTGATTGCTCCATCAAGAATGTGTCAATCTATAAAATTAAAATTATGCTTATGGGCTCTGGTGTCAAAAGGACCCCAAATTTAAGTCCATGCGTCCCATCTTGTTGACTGTCACGCCGCACTTTGTATGATTTATGGATACACTGGCTGTCGCCTGCAAAGCAGAGATATCAAATACGTTCACAGCAGTTTGACAAGGGCGTGAGCCCTGTATCCAAGACACATCTTAACCCCTTCCATTCCAGGAGGTGTACGCAACACATTAGCACTATTAATGCCCGTAGAAGCTTGCAGATCATTGCAGAGCAATGTCTTGCAGTCTCCTCTGGCACTGAAGGGGTTAAGGGTTAAAAAAACAACCCACAGAGTTATGGGGTCCATTTAAAGGGAGAAAAAGAATGGCCACTCAACACTTCTCAACAAGTCCCCTCCATTCATGTCTTACATTTGACATAGTTAGGTTATATAGATACGTTGACCCCAGCAAAGACCCAAAGCATTATTTTGACAGGAGAAAAATGAGAAGCGCACACACAGAACCAAATATATCTCCCTATTATATGTGCACTGTACCACGCGGTACTAATTCTTAGTTTTAGGTATTCAGGTACTTTAAATACAGCCTATAACATTCACTGGCTAAAGCAGGTACTATATAAGATGTATTATTGGAATAGCTAAGAGATGTATGGTCAAAATGTCACTATTAACCTGTAAGTGGAAAATATATTTTATCTACATATGTAACTTCTTCAGTCGTCTTGATTTCAATTAACCTCATTATGACACAGGCCTCAATTTTAGGACACACCAGTAATCTTACCGTAAGCCATTAGCAAATACACCACACATTGACCAACGCGTTCTTCATACAGCAGGTATAATAGTGTGCACGCGATATTTGGAACTTCATACGTCTCATTTTCATCTGTGAAAAATAGGCCTAAAATATTTTGAACCCGTTCCACGGTGTAAAATCCGCCGATGGATTGTTACAGTTTCAAACCGCATCAATCAATCCAAAACCGCCATTGGATACAGTGCTGAATCCACAGATCGGATTGTTAAAATCCGTCAGCAAATTGCAGAATTTGCAAATGAATTGTCAGTGTTAAAAAAAAAAATAATCTGTAAAAGGCAAATTGCAATTTTTGAGACTAATCTGCAGAAATCCGTGGACCAAAGGAACCGATCAATTTGAGGCAGATCCAAATCCTCCAAAAAAATTCACCCATCTCTCACCAGAACCCATAAAACCATCAGAATTGAGAACTTAAAGCATCAATCGCCCCAAATGAGGATATTTTATATATATATATATTACATAGTTACACAGTGACACAGTGACATAGTTACATAGTAGATGAGGTTGAAAAAAGACATACGCCCATCAAGTTCAACCTATGCTAAATTTAGCCAACAGATACTTTATCCTATATCTATACTTACTTATTGATCCAGAGGAAGGCAACAAAAAAACCCAGAGTCATATCATCTAATGATATCTCATAAGGGGGGAAATAAATTCTTTCCTGACTCCAAGAATTGGCAATCGGATTAATCCCTGGATCAACATCCTTCCCATTTACACTTATTTGGTATATCCCTGTATACCTTGTTGTACGGCCCTTGGGATGAACAGTTCTTTTGAAAGCTCCTTGTATATAGTTATCATATCCCATCTTAGACGCCTCTTTTCTAATGTAAATAAGTTAGATTGTCCATCCCTTTATTAATAGGGAAAATATATATAAAACACAAGCACAGACAGACGTCTACGCTGCTCACAGGAATATGTGTGAGGTGAAGGCCTCACGCTGGGGAACTTCTAGTAGTGACCCAACTGCCATATCTGTATTTTTTTGTCAGCACAAAAAATTTAATTATCTCTGGAACCAGGGATCAAACAATGGGGGATTGTTGCATCAAGAAAGTACTAAAATGAATGTTTAAGGTTGCCTCACTGAAACAAATATTTGATTTTGCTAATGAAGTAGGGTGATTTCTGCCTTAATAAGTGTGAAGAAGCAGAGCTGATTCCTCCCACTGTCTCACTATACAGTACGTGATAGGATTGAAATCAATCTCTTGATCCTATTGTGGCACTCAAAAGACTTAAGAAATTCCTTCCTGCTCGATGCTATTTTGATCAGAAATTAACAAATGAAAGATCCCGCTCAGTTAGTGAGGTCTGTGGGCCTTTTTTGGCGTTACCTCATAGAAAGTCCCATTGATTTCATTGAGACTTTCCATGGGGTGGTGCCAAATCGGCATTATCACACTTTATTGAATAAGCCCCTAAGTATCCAAGTTTCCAGTCCTTAAGACCTGGCAGTTATTAAAGTGGAAAACAGATGCCGAGTGAAACACAATGAGGATATTTCTAAATGTGTTGCAGAGTGGAGTGTTTGGAGTTAAATACAGTGAGCCTCTGGGTACTAAATGGGACCCTGTCTCAATCTCTGTCTCTCTCTGGTATTATTGTTGCAAGAGAAAAACGTTACAAAGTGTTGTCGCAAAGTGTTACACTTTCCGGGGCCACTGCCAGCTACAGTCACGTTACCAGAATGGTTGCAGCACCGGAGGATTAACACAGTGGGGGGGTCTCTTTTAGAAGCATGAACCCCCCACTTGCAGCGCGATTGCGGCAGACATTGTCTATGGCGCAACAGGGGCTTATTCTGTATGCTCTGTTAGTGCTGTACCGTGCGATTGCAAGGATTGCGCTTTCTGTGCAGATCGCATGGCACAGAGTTTACGGAGCTTACAGAATAAGCCCCACAGACTTTCTCTCCTTCGACCGCGGCGCCGGACTCAGTGAGTCTCGCTCCATCTGTACATTGCAATATTCTAGTAGTGGATTAGTAATAAAGAAGGGCATATTTGTTGGCGTTATCATGGACACACTTGAAAGTCCTTCACTGTTGAAACCATAGAGTGAAGTACACAGCCTCCCAGGTCTTTTCTTTATATGTACTGTATGTTCAAAAGCTCTGTACACTATATGTGCATTTATGGACTATGAAGCGCTATTTACATTAATGGCGCTATATAAATAAATACATACATACATACATGGAGAATTCTCTTGGTGGGCCTTTAAAAGCTATTACAATGTATGCCAAATCATCCAGGGCGTAGTTACATGTGCCCCTATTTATTAGCCAGGCTCTGCCATCGCTCTGCTTGGATACAGAGTTGGCAGAGAAACGCCTTCAGAAAGAAAATTCATTTTTTTTGGTGTGCAAAGCCCTGTTTATCAACCCAAGCAGTTTTAGATTCCCTATTCAAAGATCATTGAGACAATGATTGCAAACAGCCGGCTTTATTAAGGATATAGAATGGCGAGGAAAGGAAAGAAGTATAAATCAGAGGACTTTAAAAGCAGAATTCACATTGTGTGTTTTACAGCTCAGCCAGGCCTCTACATTACCTGTTCGGTGCTTTAAATGACAGTATTTGGAATACGAGTGCAGAATGATCGTAAGTCAGACTCACTGCTCTTCTGTGCTTGCTCAGAGAAACTTTTTCTCGGCTAACTAACATCTATCAGATGCCTCTAAATTAAAATATGAGGAACAAAGCCAGATCAGTGAGTGTTGTTTCACGGCTTCAGACACTGCTTCTTCTGTGTAGCATCTTCTATACCTGTGGTGACCAACTTCAGTTCTTAAGGGCCACCAACAGGGTAGGCATTAGGGATAGCTCTGCTTCAGCATAAGTGGCTCCATTAGTGATTGAGTCACTTGGGCTGAATCAGGGATATCTTTACAACATGGCCTGTTGGTGGCCCTTGATGGCTAGTGTTGGCCACTCCTGATCTAGACCCAAGGAACAGCAGAAGGGAATCAGCAGGGCAATGTGTAGGTGGTGAAGTAAAGGAGCCTATTGTGCAGACTGCAGAGGAAGGGAAGGAGAGAGAGTGTGCAGGGAAGAGAAGAAAGCATGTGCAGGGAAGAGGAGAGTGTGCAGGGAAGAGGAGAGTGTGCAGAGAAGAGAAAGAGAGAGTGTGGAGGGAAGAGAAGAGAGAGTGTGCAGGGAAGAGAAGAGAGAGTGTGCAGGGAAGAGAAAGAGAGAGTGTGGAGGGAAGAGAAGAGAGTTTTCAGGACTGTGTGCAGAGAAGAGAAGAGAGTGTGCAGGGAAGAGAAAAGAGAGTGTGCAGGGAAGAGAAAAGCGAGTGTGCGGGGAAGAGAAGCGAGAGAGTGTGCAGGGAAGAGAGAGTGTTCAGGGAAGTTGACCCTGTCACAAATTCAGCCATAGTTGCCAACATTCCAAAAACATTTCCAGGGGCAGATTTCCAAATGACTCATGGGCACAAAGCCCCAAGTGGGTTAAAAAGCACAATGTCACACAGATTTTCCCCAAACCCAAAAAATGCTTATGTGCCCATTTTTCCCTCTTCTGCCACTTATTGAACCTGAAATATTCTGAAAATCACAGGAACAAATGGCCACTGGTTGGCTAGACAATATAAACTGGCGAATTTGTATAATATTTCAAGCTTGATCTCTCTGGAACCGTTGGGGTTCACAGGAGTAAGTCAAGCGTCATTCTGATCAGTGGGGCCTGATCAGACTGACACAATCAAATTGGGACACAACCACATTGACTTTTAAATCAAGTCGATGGATTGCGGCTTTGAAGAGCATCAAAAATATTAATTCAGCACAGCGAACCTAGGGTTGCTAGGTGTCCAGTATTGAACTGGACTGTCCTGTATTAAGGCACACTGTCCAGTAAAAAATGAGAGGTAATACTGGACATGTATGTGTTCGGTATTACTGCACCTCTCTGGACGTAGTGACCTTGGGGGGCAGCGGGATTTCCGTGAGCAGGGAGAGAGCAGGGCTGTTGCTAGGGGGCTGGGCATTTCCTCCATCCTGATTGGCTTCTGCATGATAATGCAGCCAATCAGGAGCAGGTGTCAGGAGCCTGGGAGTGGGGCCAAGGAGAGGAGGAAACAGCATGGAGCGGAAAGACGTGAGAGGGAGGTGGGTGTCTTGAGCGTATCGCACCTTTCCATGGTGTCCAGTATTTTTAGAGAAGCCATCTGGCAACCCTAAGTGCACCTGACATGCAAGTCATGACAATTATTTGCTAAAAGAGAGAAAAAATGCAAAAAAAAAAAAAAAAAAAAAATAAGGGTTATTCTGGGGGCTGCATGGAGGTGTCAATAGAGGAACACCAAAATGTAAGTCACAGCAAAGATGGTGGCCAATACATCATTTAATACGTTCTTTTATATATATACTCTTCTGCTGCCATTTATTGAACCCCCGAGCCGAATCTTCGCCATCGATCACAGGAGAACGGATCAATCGGCAACTTACCTAATTACTTGTCAGTGTGTAGATTGTACTGATGCACATATTGAATGGAAAAAAAATATATATATATTTTTTCAAAACAGCAGCTTTAACTACAGATTTAATCCTTCAGAGGCCCGTTCTACATCTGCAATATTAACTATGCTGTCCCTAGGGTTGCCAGACGTCCTGTATATACGGGATTATCCCTTATTTCATTTGCTTGTCCCGAAAATGTCTGTCGTCATTGTCCCGTATTTTACGCCTTGATGTGACATGCCTGAACTCACAATTACTGTAATGAAATCAGTCATAAAATCGTAATAGATTTCTACGTGAGTGTCATAGTTATCTTTTCCGGTAGATGTCGCCTTGCTAAATGACTAAAATAATAACATTAGGACACTGCTTGGTCATCTCATTATAACATGACACCCGCCCCTACAGGCATTACTTTCTCTCCCACCGCTTCGTGTTAGTTCAGGGCATCTGTTTCCCGCGTCGCCAAGAGCAGAGATGGTAAAACCCAAATAATATGGCGCTTACGTGGGAGATACCATTCAGCACCAAGCATTTGCAAATCCTTCCTCACTTGCTATGACGTCGCACTTTCACGCTGGATTTCACCGTCCTGTATTATAAAAACTTAAATGTGGCAACCCTATACATGCCATCAATCACAACTGCAGGCAAGGTGTTACATGAGAGAGTGCTTTTATTGCAGCTGCAGTACATGTTGCTTAGTGGAAGGGTGGCAGGACAAGACAAAATCAGGGGAGCGCAGAGAGATCACATTTTGGACAATTGCTGCTTTAGGTGCCAGCTTGTCAGGTCAGATGATACTAAGTCATTGTAAGCAACTACTCACCCATCAGGGTTAAACACATACTGTACAGTGCTGCATTCCTCTGCAAGCTCCAGTTGCAGCTCAGCCAATAACACATTGTCTACCTGTTTCTCATGGCTTCTATGCTGCAGCTGTCTGCTTTGTATATGATAAAGGGCATGAATCGCATGTGTTTCACACCAACCTTGGCATACTTGAGAGAGCAATTGCTATTTGGCACCAATAAATATCATAGAGAGATTAACACAGAATTCCATTACTACTGTAATGCAAAAGACTATCATTAAAAGCCTACAGCCGGTATTTAAGGCTCATTCCTGGAGCTGTATCCTGTAAGACACTTTGTAGCCCATTGACTTGAAAGGGCTCTAAGATGTCTTGAAGAACCGCAGGGTGACTTATGGTAGAAGACTGCTTAGTAAACCTAGCCCGGTATCTTGGCAAAGTTTAAAGCCCCCGCGTCACGTGGGTCAATGGGAAGTCGAACCTGATGGCGGCACGGCTTCATATTGGCCCGCAGGACGTGGGAGCTTTGGATCTCCGCCATTACAGGAACCCTGCTAGCCAATAGGTAGATTTGTTTTGTTTTCCTAAGACTGAAAATCCGTCCGATTTGGAATCCGAACCTGCAAACTGACTCCGAATCATCAAACAGAATTATAATATGGGGACCAGTCGTACATAAACCCGAGAATCCGATCCCCATGGTCAGATCTTAAAGAATCCCAGGGTGGTAAAGACGATGAAATTTGACCTCGAATTTCATTGTGCGGTCTGGATTTGGTCTGAAAAGTCAGATAAAATTCACGGGTCGAATTCTGACAGGTTCTCACATCTCTAATCTTCAGTTAGTTATTTAACCCAGATACAATCCCATTCATTAAGGACACATGTACCTTTGATGATTTGATCTATTATTTTAGGATTCAGGATAGTATAATTACATTCTGTACTAAAAATGCTGCTTTCACATTTTGCACACGGCACTATTTCCTGCATCAAATGTAAGAAGCTTGTTAACCAAGTTCTTATATTTACATAGTTACATAGTAGATGAGGTTGAAAAAAGACATACGTCCATCAAGTTCAACCTGTGCGAAATTTAGACGACAGATACTTTATCCTATAGCCTTAATTACAGTATATTGATCCATAGGAAAGCAAACAAAAAACCCCAGTGTCATATCATCCAATGATATCTCATAAGAGGAAAAATAAATTCCTTCCCGTATATTAAATTACTCCCTGGATCAACATCCTTCCCATGTTTACGTATTTGTTATATCCCTGTAAACCTTTCCTTTATAAAAAGATGTCCAACCTTTTTTTGAACAAATCTATTGTATCTGCCATCACAGTCTCGATGGGTAATGAGTTCTACATTTTAACTGCCCTTAGTGTAAAGAACCCTTTCCTTTGTTGCTGGTAAATCACCTCTCCTCCAAACTTAAGGGATGACCCAGAGTCCTTTGTACTGCCTTGGGGATGAATAATCCTTTTGAAAGCTCATTGTATGATCCCCGAATATATTTGTATATAGTTATCATATCCCCGCGTAGATACCTCTTTTCTAATGTAAACAAATCTAATTTAGCTAGCCTGATAAATCAGATTAACCGTCCCCTTTATTAATTTGGTGGCTCTTCTCTGCACTCTCTCTAGTTTCATAATGTCTTTTCTAAGGAGTGGTGCCCAAAATTGTACTCAATATTCAAGGTGTGGTCTTACTAATGCTTTGTAAAGGGGCATCATTATGTTTACTTCCCTTCCATCCATTGTCGTCTAATGCAAGATAAGATCTTATTTGCCTTTGCAGCTACTGCATGACTTTGGGCACTATTGCTAAGCCTGCTGTCTACAAGCACTCCTAAATCCTTCTCCATCAAGAATTCCCCCAATTTATCCTCATTGCATATGTATGTTGCCTGTTTATTCTTGTTTCCCAAATGCATAACCTTACATGTGTCTGTGTAAAACTTCACCTGCCATTTACTCCACTCACACCTTTAGCCCAACCTGAAAAAGGTCCATTGATGACATCCCTCTGTGGTCTGTCCTTTAATCAGTTTTCAATGTAGGGCAAATATTTTTTACAGAGTCCAATTTGCTTTATTTTGTACACCAACCTCTTGTGTGGAGCCGTATCAAAAAACAACGATGACAACGCGGCGTTGCATTGCTCGTGACATCCGTTGTCATGACAACGCGGCAACATGTGGTGTTGTGGCATCATACACTGAGGAGGATGGCCGCCCCCCGGAGGTATGAAGTGTGCAGTGCATTTAATTGCCTCAGAGATTTGTATGATGAATTTGCAGACTTCCCTAGCAGAGGTAAAAAACAAGATCCTGAAGAAGAAGCTCTTTAAGCTTTGAAACGCGTTGGATAAATGATTTATAGTATATGGTACCAGTTTTAATATTATATTTGCTTTTATGCCATCACTGTCTACCCATTAGCACTTGGATGTGACCGAGTGCCTTCCAGGGTATACACGCGCCTTACGGGTGACGTCACCACTGTGCGCGATTTCCAAAGCGGAACTCTGTTTGCTGTGTGGCAGGCCGCTAGACTGCGGTGTGTATACACCTTCGAATACCAGTGTTACCTGCCCTTGGAACTCAGAGACTGTTCACAAGCAGCCAGTGCATGGTAAGCACACAGTGCATCATACAGGAAGGACTCTGTGCGAGTGTCTTTGTACTCCTGACTCCTTGGACACAGCGGGTGCAGTTGATGCAGTGGAGGCTGACCACAGACCATCACCGCCGCAACAGACCTTGATGACATCAGATTGATAGCAGGAGAAGATCCTTTGGTGCAACACTCCTAGAATACCAACTCTGAAGAGTGCTGTGTGGTAAACTCGTGTAATTTTACACGTAAATGCAATGATTGTTCTTATTTGATGTACGCACATTACTCACCCTAATTTTTACAATATATTAATTTTGATATACTTCACTATTTGCGTTTTGCGCTTTGTTCTTGTTTTTTATCTTTTAGTTCGTGGGAGTGCCGAGCCACTCATTCATTTAAGCAGCACACGCCGACACCAATGGTTTTGTATGGTTTAACTATTTAATCACTTGCACAGTAGAACTGCGCCGTATATAATTTCACCTTTTTGGTTCAACTAGAACTAGTTATAAATATAATTATTTTCTATGGTACACCACCGGACATAGTCTTTTGCACAATTAAGTTGTATTTTGGGTTGCGCACTTTTTGTTATAGTTCCCTAGCAGAGGACGTTATTTAGTGACATTCTTTTAGTTGTGGACTCGAGAGATAAAAAAAAAAATTGGAGTTGCCCACTCCTGTCCTCAAGGGCTTCCGACAGGCCAGGTTTACAGGCTCTCTCTGCTTCAGCACAGGTTGATCAATCAGCAGTTCAGTCAAAGATTGGCCAACTCCAGTCTCCAAGGGCCACCAACAGGCCAGGTATTAGGAAAGTCCCTGCTTCAGCACAGGTAGCTCAATCTGTGGCTCAGTCACTGAACCACCTGTCCTGAAGCAAGGATATCCTTAAAACCAGACCTGTTGGGGGGGACTTGAGGACCAGAGTTGAGCACCCCTGATATAGAGCCAACCAAAAAGATAACCCAAACGAGCTCTTTTAACACGGTCTCATTTATATTGTACGTTCTAGTATAATATTAGCCAGTTTTCTGGTGCTTATCCTTCCAGTTAAAAGATGTATTTTTTTTTAAATAAAAATAAAAGCTGTTCTATGCCCCAGGTTTAAAACTTTTATAAAATGTATTTTTTTTAAATTATTTTTAAGTTTTTAAAGCAGCAAGACTACAGTACATCCGCTCCCCCCTTTTTTTTCTTCTTTAATATGTAAAGCCTATGACAATGTATTGTTACATTCTTACCTAAGCTGGCAATCGTTTGGTGCTCCTGTAATAAATCTGTCAAATTCTCGATTGTGTGCCTAACATAATGGCCGCGTTTCAGTTTCAATCAATGCTTCAGTCAGTGTAACTCAGCAGCTACAATGTGTTCTTATATAACTACGGTAACATTATCTATTGTTACAGTTACCTCATTGACATCATTCAGTATTTTTGGGCCAAAAATGTCAGAGTATATAGAATTTATCACTTAATTCTGTATCACCTAAAAAAGTGTAATCCCCTCCTGCAAGGCTTTTGACCCTTCTACCCCATTCTTTTAGCTCTGCTGTCAGCATCCACCAAGTACACTGCTCTTCTCAATATTGCTCTTCTCTCGGCCCCACTTGCCTGATCCTATGTGAAATCTCTCTCTTGCACTGCCCCCGGCCTCTGGAACTCTCTGCGTATCACTAGTCATCAAGATACCTCTCTCCCTGTCTTCAAGACCTGCCTGAAAAGTTATCTCTAGTAGGAAGCAATTCCACAATAGTGTCAACTGACCACTTACCCTCTTAACCTAGCCCTACATAATTAGCACTTCCATGCTCTCAAATTGTCTCTGTGTGTCCAATATACAGTAGGATCGCAAGCTCTTGAAGGCAGTGACTATGATGCAATGCTTCCTTTGATGTACTATGCCCTTATTTGTGTCCTGCTTCCCTGCGCGATGTCTTGTATAGTATCTCTGTAAAACTCAGCGTAAAGGGGCCAGAGCTCTTTGGGATATGCAAGTACTTTTGTACCATTTTAACTTATGCCATGCTTAGAAATGATGCTTTAATATATATACATACACACATATACACACACACACACACACATATATACACACACATACACATACACACACAGTGCCGGACTTACGCATAAGCTAACTAAGCTACAGCTTGGGGCCTCACAATATGAGGGCCTCAAAAATAGAACAAAATTAATGCATATCAAGTTTTTTAATCTGTTGATAAATAAAGAAGATATGGGGGGAAAAAAGAAGAGTCTCTATAAATATTAGCATTTTCTTTCAAATATGACCCTAAGCATCATGTGCATTGAACGGGACAAACTTTGTAGCTTAGCATTTGAAGATAT
The DNA here is from genome assembly GCF_040206685.1 of Ascaphus truei. Classification (NCBI taxonomy): domain Eukaryota; kingdom Metazoa; phylum Chordata; class Amphibia; order Anura; family Ascaphidae; genus Ascaphus; species Ascaphus truei. Next base: position 13,599,247 of record NC_134485.1, on the reverse strand, counting down.
CATCAGTGACTTTGCTCTTCAAAAATCACAAAAGAAAATGTTTTCATATTAAAATGAATGTGATGTGCAAACATTGTTGATTTTAGCCTGACACCCTCATCTTTGTATTTAACAATGCTAGTATAACGCTTTCATTCATTTCACTTTCATGTTTATATTTGTAATATTTGGTGTGGTTTCAGTCAGAATAATAAAGAAAATAAATCTATTTCTTATTTTTGGGGACCTCTTAAACTTGACATAGCTTAGGGGCACAGAAGGTCACAGCCCAGCCCTGTGTGTATATAATAATAATAATAATAATAATAATAATAATAATAATAATTATTATTATAATAATAATAATAATAATAATAATAATAATAATAATAATATAAACTGTATAAATACTGTCGTTTTGCTTTTTAAATAGAAGAACAATGATTCGCTGGGCCCTCTGGCAGTAAAGTGGTTATGTGGTTAATGACCCCCAAATTTGCCTTGTAGGTACTACAGATATAAGCAAGAAAGGTTACTGGGCAAAGTCCAATGGATGGACAAACGCTCGTTTCAAATTCCCTGATTCTGCATCTTCCCTCTCATGACTGAATGAGTAAATGAATAAATCGAGATACATGCACTCATGTCTAAGAAGTTAACTAGCTTCGGCTTTAACTACATATTCCAATGACCTTGACCTTGAAGGCCTTGTTACTAAAATTGCAATCAGTGCAATCAATGGTTGGAAGCATTGTTTGTCTCCCCAAGCTAACCTTGTTTGTCAGAGTGAGAGGCAGTATAGATGCAGTATTGTTGGGAGAGAATGGGTGTAGTATATAAAGCCTCAAAGCCACAACATGCAGTAATCCTGCGACAGAATAAAATATCAAAACATTACTTAAACGTTTAATACCCAAATGCCTAAAATAAATGCCCTTGTTAATTGTCTGAAAGCACCCCTCTCCCTCTCTGCAAATACCAAGAAACTGGGTTGGCTGGAGGAATTTACAAACAGGGGGTACCTAATGTCCTCCTAATACTTATGGGAACCGTGGTAGTTAATAGGTGCACAGAGGATACATTTGTGTATACAATGGAAGGTTGAAAGAGATCAACCAAAAAAGACACCTGACTGCACTCAATATTAACCAGTGTAAATTAATGCTATCGTGGCCGGAAAAATTCAATCCGTGGGTTCCATAAATCCCATATAGCCACTTCAAATCCTAATAATAAAATCTTTGAATGGGAATATATGACACAACAAATTGAACACACACATAAATATAAAATCAATTAAAATAGAGGAAAGCAAGTAACGGACAGTTGTCACATATCACCATTTCAGGGGCTCTTGTTGCCCAATTTAACCCTAATGGGTAGTAGGAGGAACGTAAGGACCCTGCCTTTAAAGTGGGTGAGCTGGTTTGAATACTAGAGTCTGCTTTTTTTGTGAACTTGCTCAAGTCCCTTTCTCACCCCAAAAAGTCCCTTTCTCACCAAAAAATTAGAGTTCAGCTCAGGGACTTGTTAATAATAACAACTATTATTTTGCCTGCAGTATCCCGATGCATGGCACTGGTTCTATTGACGGAGCTACAGTACATAAGAAAAATATCATTATTGCATAGATTTCTCTTTACTTTTATGCAAGAAATAGAAACAAGATATATTTCTCCTTCAGTTAGAAATGATTTAGGAGGAGAAAACGATCCTTTTCAGTTCAGTTCGATCCCGTGGCCAGTATGAGGCCTGCACAAAATCAGACAAGACCACATGCAACTCCAAGACCAGCAGAAGACACATAATGCCAGCTGCTGTGCGGTTCTAGGAATGACGAGGGGACACCGAAAATAATAACGTTTGGTGGGTGGTCTGAACCAGCGGACTAATAATGTAGAACTTTGGTGGCCTTTCCAAGTAATCTTAAAACCATTTACTGCTGTTGTGGCATGTGGCAGGTGACTGACTTGTCATCACCTCATATCCACTAATATGCAGGATCTCCTGGTTGTTCATCAGATTATTTCCAGAAGTTCGGGGACACAGCCTCAGGCGAGGAGAAACCTGCCGAGGAGAGACCTGCCGAGGAGAAACCTGCCCGTGCAGCCAACACAACACAGACAAACAGTTTCTTCAAAGTGCAGGTCTCCTCAAAGACAGAGCTACAAAGTAGAGCTCTACTCACACGTTCTTAACAAAGTTCCCCTTTAACGTGACATCCAATAACAGCGGGAAAAACAATGTTTCAGGTCCCATATGGACTTTCATCGGGACCCATATGGGACCTGAAACCACTTTGAAGAAATTGTTCATCAGATTAGCCATCTGATTTCTGGAATTCCCTCTGGTCCAAGTATGCGGCCTACCTAATTCCAAGTTAATTGAATCAAAGATGAACTGACTGGTTCGGAGTAGGACACCGTTTTGTGAATCTGCCCGTATTCAATATAGATTATGCTGCTATTGCTGCAAGCAGCTCACCCCCCCCTCCCACCCCAAGTGCTTCAAAACCACTTCACAAATTGCTAAGTGAAGAGAGCTCAGTTAAACCGAACCCAAGCACCTTGATGCAGAGTGAAATTAAGGTGACGTTTGCATCATTTTTAGAGCGCTGATACTAAATGTGACACTTGATAACTATTAGTATTCATCAGGTACCTGAGCGTGGTCCACTTTATCTTAGGAAAAGAGGAGAACACTTTGGCGCATGAATAAAAAACATGTTCAATTGAAGCTCTAATTGGTTGTACCAAGATTCCCAAAGAATTAAGAAAGCAGTAAATAAAAAGAAATACAATTTATTAAATATATAATGAAATAAAAAACCTCCTTTATCAAAAGTTGTCAACACAATTAATCCCATGTATTTGATTAAGCTTAATCAACCCGCATAACACATGCACAATTAATAACATATGACATACACTGGCGACACACTTTATTCGAGCTCGGCTAGTCCCACGAATTCGGGTATACCCGGGTGTATTGAGGTTTGTGACTGTTTTCTGCCTGAGTGCATTGGGTTATTTTCCAGGCAGGGATTGAAGCATTTTATTCCCGCTGGCTGCAATACTGCACAGTATATATATATATACTGCATTACAATTCATGAATTTATGCCATCTGGTAGACACGCGAAGCATTGCAGCCTATTAAATCCTAATCATTATCATTTAACAGATCAGCCGCCTGTCAGCCAGGCATGAACCCAGGCTGGGAAGGCAAACGCAACGGGGCTTGTCAGAGGTGAGGAGCGGCGCATTCCAGGTATCTGCCAGGTACATACTGGGTATTTGCTCGAATAAAGTGTGTCGGTGCAGTATAACAGATCCAACCCGTTGGTGGACTTAAGCAAAAAATAAACCACTTAATGTTATAGTTGAATTTGATCCTGCAAATATCCAAATCTTCAGTAGGTATCTGTTCACTGGATACTTTGGCACTATGGCCCAATATAAAAACGTCCCGGCGTTCAATCCCCCATTTGTTAAATGGTTTTGGAAACCTGTGTGGCGTATAGTTGCACACATTGCTGAGTGTGTTTTTTTCTGCCTGATGTTTTTGATATTTGCAAAAGTTATCTTCTTAGAGTGTTATATGCTGGTTAGTGAGTGCTGGACTAGTTCCACTTTCAGGTACGCAAAGAGAAAACCATAGTGTTATTACACTTGATTTCCTATATCCACCCTTAAGCTATAGTCTCTATTACAGGATATTTATGCTGTAAATGTACCTATGTGTGGGTGTTCGTACTGGTTACACCGGTATACACAGGTTTACTCACGGACTCTGTCTGGCTCTACCGCTGTTTTCCGTCGCCACTCTCGCCTAGTTTGGTCTTTATGTTTGTATACTGCATACACAGGTGGCTCCTGCCACGGTGTCCGTCCAATTCTGAGTTGGTTACCTTTTCTGGCACTTGCTGGGCCATAGTGCCAACGTATAAATTGAACAGATACCTATTGAAGATTTGGATATTTGCAGGATCAAATTCAACTATACCATTAATTGGTTTATATTTTGTGTAAGTCCACCAACGGGATGTATCTGTTATATATCATATGTTATTAATTGTGTATGTGTTCTGCGGGTTGATTAAGCATAATCAAATACATAGGATTAATTGTGTTGACAACTTTTGAGGAGTTGTTCTTTATTTCATTATATATTTAATAAATTGTATTTCTTTTTATTTACTGCTTTCTTAATTCTTTGGGAATCTTGGTACAACCAATTAGAGCTTCAATTGAACATCAGTTTTTTATTTATGCGCCAAAGTGTTTTCCTGGTTTCCTCTTGCACATTTTGAGGGTTTTGAAATTCCCTCTTTCACTAAGATAACTTACACTACCACTTTATCTTAAACTGTACACAACAAAAGGGATCCTTAATAATGGGATCCTTAATAAAGGGATCCTTAAAGTGGCATTGGCTCTTGACACTTTTTTTCTTTAAATAAAGGCAGCAGTTTCTTGCATTTAAGGCAATGTAATTATCGAAGCTGCTGATTGATCCATTCTCCCGGCCGCCAATTTCAAAAGAGGAGGTGCTGCGGCTTTCTAAATGGGTGATATACAGTAGCAGCACAAAGAAGTTTAATACAATAAAAATCATTACAAATAGCATATAAAGGGGTGAGGTACAAGATGAGATGTTGGGAACGAAATCTTTATTGCAGTGTCTAAAAGTTCAATATGCACTACACTACGGGAGAATGCAAACAAGGTGTTCAGGAGATGGTATCTCACACCCTTGAAACTATCTAAATTTATACCTGAATACTCTCCATTATGCCACAAAGGGTTTGGGGCACAGGCCTCCTTCCTACACATATCTTCTGAGATCTGACTCATGGTCCCTGGTTCATGGTCCCAAGGTTCAGCAAAGTATCTGGCCGCTCCTCCTCCTCTTACCGTGCACCCCAAAACTGGAACAATCTACCGGAGACTCTCACATCCACCACCAGTCTAAGTTCTTTCAAAACTAAAGCCGTCTCACATTTTAATCTGGTCTGTAACTGTTTCATACGCCTATAACATATATTATCTCTAACTGTGCATGCAATGTCTTGTACATAATGTATAACCCTGTTCACTTATGTAACTGTATTTGTAACCATGTATTGTTTGTCATCTTAACTGGAAAACGAGACGTAACTCTCACTGTATTACTTCCTGGTAACACATTTGATAAATATATAAAATAAATACACATGTGGCGGATGTGTCCACAAGTGACATCCCTCTGGAATTTGCTATAGAGGATATTACGCTTGGATCTACCATTAGATCTACAGCTTTTTCTCCTAAATAGGTCACTCCAAAATATCCTCCGAGCAGAAAATGCACTGATCTCCCATATAGCAACCGCTACTTGATGCAAACTAGCAGCCATGTGGAAACAGCAAGAGGTCCCCCACAACTCTAAAATCAGAAACACAATCCGGTTTATTTGCCAGATGGAAAAATTAACGAGTATACTAAACGATTCATGCGCTAAACCCCAGAAAGTCTGGCAGCCTTGGATCACACAATCCGACATTCAGGGTATATATTCTATCTCAATTATGCTTTGATTCCTAAATATGCATTCTACCTTGGGTCATTTCGTATAACTTTGTAAGGAATACTTGCCTGATCACTTTGCTTATCGACTCCTCTAAGAGGAACAGTCTAACAATATTAAATGTATGTTGTCTGAAACCCTATTACTAGGGAACAATTCTCTAGAGACTAAAAAAAATGAACACAAAAGAAGATTCAATATGTGCATGGGTCCAGCTGAATATACCCATTGACCTACCCCCTCCTCCCTCCTACTTTCCTGATTGTATTCCCATATTATTAGTTCTCTCAAAATGTTTATTTTACATGTATGCAACAAAAACTTTCAATAAAAATTGTTAAAAAAAAAAGCATAAAGAGTGGGGGTAAAAAATAAAAATAAATGCAGGATTATGTAAAACTGAACAACTGAGTTATTAAAAATAAATAAAAATAAGACACATATAGGGGTTTGAGAGTAATGCTCATGTAAGCCCACTTAACAGTTATACTGTATATTGGACTTATACTTATGCATGTCATTGTTTTGTTGTTGTCTCCTATGATATATAGTGAACTTGTCTTGGAATCATGTCCCAAATCAACATTGAGCTAAATGTTAAAACAGTGCTAATTACAAGTACTACACTATTTGTTTTCAAATATTTCTCAAACTCCACTACACTTCCACCTTTTTTTCCCTTTCGGAAATAGCATATATTTGAAAGAGACTTCCTCTGTTTCAACACAGTACGTCATAAACTTTCTAACGGTATCTTAAAACAGAGCTTCATCCCCACATTATCTGGGTGAAGCACAGTATCGCCACTTTGTACGGCATTTCAGCCACTTCCAATGATACGTGTAGACCTGTGTTTCAATATTGAGACATAGTGGCCCTGACATTTCACTCCCAGCTGGGTGCTCAGCCTCTGTCATTGAATCTAGCTCTTCTCAGTATCATAGTAGCCAGATTCAGTCAACAGCAGACTTTGCTAAGATTGCAAAGTGAATAGATGCCTTGAACTCACTCTCACTACCACAAGGGGCCTGGAGCTAGCACATGGGGGGTAGGGAGGGGGGGTCCCTGATTTCATCTTTGATATGTGGAAGTGTTTGAGCACCTGCTGCTTCTCAGTCCGATGCACTAGTATTACCAACTAGCCAAAAACATCTTCCGGAACAGTTCAAAGGAGATGTCAGAACGGCTTTTCTTCCCCTTTGCTTTAGTCAGAGTTCTCCAGGAGCGAACAAAAAGATGCATATATGGTAGGAAAATGTGAGGGCCAGTGACAGCGATTGGGAAGAGATGACTGGTTGATTAGCGGAAAATGATCATTCCACCTGATTTCTTATCACGATTAGCTAAGCCACTTTTTTAAGGAAGCACAATATCTACCGACAAGAATACCCTTAATAAGCAGACCACCAACCTTTTGTTTATTATTTTTCCTAGCTGTTTTTTGTTGTTGTATTTTAAATTGTAATGTCTAAAAGATTCAAAGGTCTGCAGTGTAGTGTTAGGCCTGGTCCCCGCTGGCTACTGCAGCGCCCGCTGTGGCGGACGCTGCAGGGATGAGAGCCCTCCCCTCAATGGCGCCGGGCCCGCTGCGAGGGGGGGCCGCAGCGCTGTGGCGAGAGTTGCTCCTGCTCTCAATAGAATTGAGAGCAGGACTCGCGACGGAGCGCTAAGCCACGCCACCCGGCGGTTCAGTCAATGAGGGTGAAACTGCCGGGTGATGTCATGGCCGCGCCCCCATCACTCCCCCGCCATGCCCCCCCCCCCCGTCTCTCTTCCTGCAGCTCACTGCAGACCGGGGAATCGGCTGCACGCGCCGCCAGTCTCGCGGGCGCGCGTGCAGCGGAGGCACCGGGGCCTCAGCCTTCGCACGGCAAGCTGTGCTGCTTATTTCCACGTCTCCCATCCAATGAGGGAGCACAGAACCTTTTCCCATCCAGGCTTCCAAGAGACTTTTCAGAGACACTTTCTTATCATGAGCTTCTCTGATAACACCCTTTGAAGTCCAGTGATGTCACTATTTGGACGGGGCTTAGCAACCATGTTATTTTCAGCAAGTAAAACAGTTAAAAAAAATTAAATAAATCAATGAGCAGGGAAAAAACTAGAGAGGCGAAAATATACATATTGTGCATTGTGGTAAAGTAAATGTTAAAAAAGATATATGTGCAGGGAGGAACTATGACTATAATTTCTCAGCGACAGTTCTCAAGTGGCCTCTAGTACTGAAAGGGTTAAGTAGCAGGCCTGACAAATTCACTGGTCTATTTTGTTTGTTATGTCCACATCTTACTAGATCAGGGGTGGGCATCTTCAGCCCTCATGAGCCACCAACAGGTCAGGTTTCCAGCATATCCCTGCTTCAGCACAGGTGGCTCAATCAACTGAGCCAATGAGCTGAAGCAGCGATATCCTGAAAACCTGACCTGTTGGTGGCCCTTGAGGACTGGAGTTGCCCACCCCTGTACTAGATTCTCCTCATAGGGAATGTATGACATTTCAAAGACTTGACAATGTCTGAAATATTCTTTTTTGAATCCTAGTCTCAGGTTGTGAGGTTAGCAGTAATGAATGTCCTATAGGGTCATAATGTAAACAACACAAGAAACATACCGGTTCTGGCATGTATTTCTCACACAATTAATCTTTGAAGGAGGCTGTAGAGAATTGTAATGTCACCCATTTATACCGTGTCAGCCACAGTACCAGGAGATCAACCTTTGTAGACATAGGGGACATCGTGCCTCTTTGACCTATTGCTGTGGAAAAGATAACATAACTCCTGTGTGCCTATTGTCAAAGCAATGAAGTGCAATCCCCTTGTAAACCCCTTAAATCCATCTTTAAAAGGTCACCTCTCTACATTTCTGTAGGCCCCATCTGTATCCCCTTATTCCTTTTCTAATTGAACCTTTAATAGCTTCACTCGTGCTTAAAGAGAGGACAAGATTTCAGGACCACAGAAGTTCCTCCTGCGTGTTCTCTGCCTATTTGTGCCTGGTCTCTTCCTTATAGACATTGATTTTTCTCCCTAATTGGTGGACAGTCCCTTTGAAAAGCCCTTACTGCTTGGGATACAACAACATGGCAGCCAGAAACAGATGCATCTTTCATCTCCAGTCTGATGATGTCCTTGCCCTCTTTTGGGAGCGATAGACAATAAAATAAGCATGAGACGAGTATTTTAGGAGAGGAAATAGCAACTTATTGGGGGCTTATTCAGTGCAGTGCAAGGAGGGGGAGGAGGTTTGTCAAGGGTGAGGGGTAATCTAGCCCGAAAAATCACCCCGTCATATTCATTAAAGAGTACTCCCAAATCCAAACCTTGTGAAAAGGTTTTTAAGTAGTGATTTTATCTAGTCTGAAATTCTGAGCAATATAAAATATTGTCAAATCAGCTTAAAAAGTAGTGATACTGTGCCGGTCTGTCTTCATTTTTTTAATCTACATTGGGGAAAAGGCATTGTGACCGTATTTTAGAAAAATGTATACAATAATTATGGGTATAACTGTACATATCTCCTAACACAAGTAGAATGGTTTAGTCTGTGTTGTTGTTATAGAGGGAGAAAGCGCTCGACTTAACTATTATTAAGGAGTAGAAGAGAGGTAGACTATTCCACGTATGTCCTGAACCAAGATAAAGACAAATAATATAAAAAAAAAAAAACTATTTTAGTCATGAAAACTGCAAGCACACGAGTTCTTTATGAGTTTGAAAATGAACGAGCAATATTTTTGCATAGACAAATCTTAATAGACACAGAGAGACAATCTTTCTTTATTTTTTTTGCACTGATTTGCAAGCATTCTAATAAAGAGGTCTCCCCATACTCAGGGGTAATCCCTACCAGTAGGATTGTATATGCTGTAGATCAGTAGAATTTGAGCATGGTTTGGGAAAAGAAGAGGGTTGTTTACTTTGAATGAGTCATTCTTTAATGTGATGTATTTAACTCAAAGTTGATTACGAGACAAGTCTTCAACTAGCAACAGTGATGAGGCACCCGAATGTAGTGTTACACCAAAGCTATACCGTGGTAACTCATCAGATCCATACCACTCCACAGGACCTGTTGCTGGCAGCTACATTTGAGTTAATTGCTTCACCTTTTAGATAACAACCATACTTCTATTCTTAGCCATGTTGTATCATTTTGACAGGCTATGTATGCTTGAATAGAACTGGTTAGCACATTTAAACCAGAGCACACACTCGGTCTGTTCACTTTTAATTGTTTTTAAATTTTGTAATCAAGTTTTGACATTGGTTGTTCAGGACTAGAGATGGGTGAGTATTTTTGGAGCCGATTGGGATCCGCCACCCGCCACCCGCCGATGGATTTGTCGGATCCAATCCGCGGATTCCGCAATCCGTTGTCGACTTTATAAGAATCCACCAACGCGTTGCTGAATCCGCGGATTGGATTCTACAAATCCTTCAATGGGTTGTAACCCATGGCGGGTTTTTTATGAATCTGCGCGGATGAAAACCGGCCAAATCCGTTTGCGGATTTTACAACGCATAACGGATTTTGGAACGAGAAAATGCGAGAAAATCCAGGATACGGATTTGGGGTGGATTTGCCCATCTCTATGCAGGACCCACTGTTATTTTAACTATAGTATAAACATTCAAAAGTACTTTTTTTTTATCTTGTCTTGAGGTCTATATACACCTTCAGTGCAGCAATAGGGGAACTCTTCCTCTCTCTCTGGTTTTTTTGCATCTATATTCAGTTCCTTGCAAGCTCCACCCCTGTGTCCTACCAGATTAATGACATCATTTAGAGTAGAGCAGGACCCACCATTACCTTTCTGTTTTTCTACTTTGTCTCATAGACTGCAACAGAATTCTACGAAAGACATTAGCTGTCCATTACAATGCCTTATTTTTCCTCAAACCCCCTTTGATTTTAATCCTTGGGTGTTGGCATTTAGTGTGTAAGAGAAGCAAAATAATTAAGTGCGTGCTGTCTTTGAGCACATTTGATAGTTGGCAATACAGGTCAGTACACGTTTCCTACTATACCTTTGGAATTCATTATTACAGCTCTTGTACTGTACAGATAAAGCCAGACTGATGCTGGGGAACAGTGCCGGGATGTGGCATCGGGGAAGGATAGCCCACCCTTCAGCTGCCCCGGGGCTCTAACCTTCTCCAGAACCGCAGCCAAATGCTTTTTCTGCTGGGAAGGTAAGTCTAGTTACATCTGTGTGTAGGATTTGCAGCGGGAAATGATCCATACTTATCCATTTTCTGTCCTTTATTTGCAACATGACATCAGACGCACAGACTGGACTAACCTAAGTTAGGAAGGACGTGTGGTTTTAAGTGCTACTGGCCAATATGGCAACCATCCCATGCAAGCTGCAGTGTAACGGGCTAATATAGAGATACTGTGAGCCTAGAATGAGCTGATATCAGCAGTCGTTGGCATGTGAAAATGGGAGGCAAACAGCTGCCAGTCACTAATGCTGTTGAGGAATAATGTAAGGCGCAGATAGAAAAAGAATAGGGTTTTAAACGATGTGATTACACATAAAAGAGATATTCTGGAGAGAACGTATGGGAACCCATTGCCTTTTGTTGTTGCTGCAGAGAATGTAACAAAGTATAAAAACAAGGATTTGTTTGGAAAAGCATAAGTTACACTCACCAAATCCAAAAACACAGCACAAAATGTCGGTACCTCCACTTTTTCATATGTTGCAGAGGCTCCCTAAAATGTAGGAATGCTTATGATGATGCAGCGCTGATTGCTGCATGGCTGCATGGCTGCATGCCGATTGCTGCATTGCTGATTGCTGCCACCCGTATCAAAACTGGACACAGACACGTAGCAAACAGGCCACAGCTTTTATTTACCAATGCACGTGCAGTAAAACTGACTTTATTAGGATCCCTTGACACTCACAATCCACCTCCATTCTCTAATGGCCACTAAGCCTTAGGGGAATCCGTAGTCGAAGGCTTGAATGTGACCAAGGATGCTACACACTGGCCAAACCTGCGAAAAACTTGCAACCAGAATGAATCTACACAGACACACAATAACACACAATGACGAAGGAAGATATTGCACTCCTGTGGGAAACCCCTTCTCACGGGTCATTCCAAAAATGATTTAAAAATCTACATTTTCAATGGAATGTTTATATGCACGCAAGAATAGCAAACATTCTAACTCAAAATGATAATGCTTGTGGACACTAAAAAAAAGGAGGACTTAATGCTGATATGGGGTTTCTTACACACGATCATCATTTTTTGTAATGTTTCTCCCTGCCTCTCTGTTGATTTTACAATTCAACCCTCTCTCTTCCCCCTCCCCTCTCTTCACACTGCTGATGGATACACGGTCCTATGGTACTTGCTCTACACATTTATCACTAACTCTGTCATCCATGTATTGCTCTGCCTGCTTATTTGCTATCCCCTATGCCAATCTTCTCTACCTCCTCTGCCTTACATTGTTATCTTGGTTTTTACAGCTGGGTTTAAAGCAGCAGTCCAAACTGCGTGTTTTTTTTTTTTTTTAATTTGGATTAAAGCAGGGGTCTCGGGAGTTAAAGCACGTTCATTTCAGCTTCAGGGACGCCCTACTTCTTGGGAACATTATCTCCATAGGGGGTGCCGGTACCTCAGTGCTGTTTAAAGGTGCTCGTCACATTGGCCAATAGGAGGCCGCGAGGGACGAGGTCATAGTTTCCTATTGGCCCGCGTGACATTTCGATATCCCTGTACTGCGCAGCCGGAGCTCCTACTGGCACCCCGTATGGACATAAGTTTCTCGGGGAGCAGGAGGTCCCGAGAGCTGAAATTATGAAATTAACGTGGTTCAGCTCCAGACACCCTCTGCTTCAACCCTATATATAAAAAAATAAACTGACTGCTTGGACTGCTCCTTTAACTTATGAAATATTCTGTAGATATTCTATAAATCAGTATCGCCAACCTGAGGAAGAGAGAGAGCTCTCCAAAGCTGGTCAGTTGTTAGTCCAAATAAAAAAGGTATTCCCCGATTGTGAAGTACTCATTTAGTCCGCACTATCGCAGCTGGAATAACACGGCTATTTCTATTTCATTCATAGAAGCCTTAGCACACCACCCTGCCCCATCACCGTGGCAGTAGCCACTTGCCATGCCACTCAGCAGTAGGCCTGCAGAACCACCCAAAATGTAACCCTTACCACAATGAACGCTCTATCCACATTGAAGTCACCCAGTGATGACACCACTGCAAATATTAAACCGTAACCTTTAACATAAACGCTGAAGCAAACCGTTATCTCCCATGCACAACATAAATAGCGGGAGGTTGGGCACACGATGTCCTGCTCCCCACCTAACACAATAACCAGGGTCACGAGCCCTGGCTATATAATGCACTGATATATAATACACTGGCTGTATAATGCACTGGCTATATAATGCACTGGCTATATAATGCACTGGCTGTATAATGCACTGATATATAATGCACTGGCTATATAATGCACTGGCTGTATAATGCACTGGCTATATAATGCACTGGCTATATAATGCACTGGCTATATAATGCACTGGCTGTATAATGCACTGGCTATATAATGCACTGGCTGTATAATGCACTGGCTGTATAATGCACTGGCTATATATAGCACTGGCTATATAATGCACTGGCTATATAATGCACTGGCTATATAATGCACTGGCTGTATAATGCACTGGCTGTATAATGCACTGGCTGTATAATGCACTGGCTGTATAATGCACTGATATATAATGCACTGATATATAATGCACTGCTATATAATGCACTGGCTGTATAATGCACTGGCTGTATAATGCACTAGCTGTATAATGCACTGGCTATATAATGCACTGGCTATATAATGCACTGGCTGTATAATGCACTGGCTGTATAATGCACTGGCTATATATATATCGCCATTCAGGGATACTCCATTTTTAGGAGAGATAGGTCAAAGAGAGGAGGAGGGGTGTTATTTTATATTGCAGACACCTTACAATTTACACTGTTACATTGCCCACCAAGTCCACCCTCTTTTGAAACTCTAGTTGGCAAAATCTGCCTCCCCTTTTCTAAGCCCATCTTGCTTGCTGGCATCTACCGCCCCCCTAAAGCCCCTCTACAATCCTTGACTGATATCACCCAATTTCTTGCCTCCATTTCCTCTCTGAATGAGAAGAGTGAGCTGCTAGTTCTAGGGGATTTCAACTTCAATTGGCTTGACCCTAAAAACCACAAAATCCAGATACAACTCAAGTCACTTAACCTATCGCAACTCATTTCCCAACCCACACGAATAAACCTGAAGTCGCATAACCATTCCTTGCTAGACTGGATTCTCTCCTCAAACCCCAGCAGAATCCAATCCTCTGGCATCCTTCCTGATATTTTCAGTGACCATGCAATAGTGTACTGTGTAAGGAAAATTAAACCGCCCCATTCAAGCCCTAAAGTTCTCCTCACTAGAACATTTAAAAACTTTAACCCACAACAGTTTCTGGATGACCTTACCAACTGCCCATGGCACAGAATCGATTTAATTCCCGACCCTGATTCTGCGCTCGACTATTTCCAATCCGAGTTCTTAAAACTCTGCGATACCCATGCTCCACTACGCAAAATAAGGGTACGGGGGGCCCACCTTCCATGGGTTACACCTGACCTTATAGCACTCTACCAGTTCAGGGATGTCTTGTGGAAAAGCTACAAAGTAACTGGCACTACCAAGGATCTCAATCACTACAGATGCCTGCGGAACGTGTGCACAAGGCAAACAAGGTATGCAAAAGCACAATATTACTCTGACAATCTCCACCAAAATACATCAAACCCAGCTAACTTCTGGAAGATTATCAACAATATATTCCAGGCTCCTAACCATCAACAACCAAGTAATATCACTAAGGGGGATATTACTCTGACAAACCCCACTGACATTGCAAATGCATTCAATGATTACTTTGTGGGGTGTGCCACTAACTTATTAGCGAAACGCAGCACAAACCCCAAACATGAATCTCATCCTGGGAGTATCCCTACAGTCCCACCCCCTCCCAACACTGGCCACAATTTTCAATTTAGCCCAGTATCTGAAGAGGAGATTACACAAGCGCTCCTCAAACTAAAACTAAGCAGCCAATGTGGACCCGACTTACTACAATCTAGGTTCCTACGACTTGGTGCCCCAGCCATTGCCAAACCAATTGCGTCCATAGTCAACTCTATCCTGTCTGCAGGCCATATCACTAAGACCTGGAAAACTGCCAGAGTTGTCCCAATCTTCAAAAGTGGGGACAAAAACACTGTCTCAAACTACAGGACAATCTCACTTCTCCCAATTCTATCCAAAGTTATGGAAAAATGTGTCCACTCCCAATTAAGCGATTTCTACACCAAGACAAATTTCCCTAGCCAATTCCAGTCTGGGTTTCGTCCCAAACACTCCACCGTAACTACCCTGCTAAAAGTTTGCAATGAAATCCAGTGTGGAATGGAACGGGGACAACTCACTGGTGCAGTATTCCTAGATTTTGCAAAGGCTTTTGACACAGTTGATCATGTTATCCTGCTTAACAAACTCCAGAGCTCTGGAATAGGGAAACATGCTTTAAACTGGTTTCAGTCCTACCTATCAGGAAGATCCCAACATGTGTCCATCTCAGGCTCTAACTCCAACAAGCCTGGATATCACCTGTGGTGTACCGCAAGGCTCTGTTCTGGGGCCCCTACTCTTCTCAGTGTTCATTAATGATCTTCCCACAGCTTGTAAGGAAGCCTCAATACACATGTATGCAGATGACACAATCCTGTATGCACACAGCCATAGCCTCTCTGACCTTCAACACATACTTCAGTCTGACTTTTTGAGACTCAAAAACTGGATTTCCCAAAACAAACTGTTTTTAAACACTGACAAGACTGTAACAATGGTATTTGGGACCAAGACTAAATTTGTAAAGCTTCCAGTGACTGAGCTCCTGATTAGAACCAATGCTACCACCACCCTAACACCTGTCACTAGTTTTAAATACCTGGGCTTATGGTTTGACTCCCACTTAACATTCGGGATGCACATTGATACCCTGACAACCAAGACCTATGCCAAACTAGGGGTACTTTACAGGAACAAATCCTCCCTAAGTCTCCTGGTCAGAAAGCGTATTGCACAGCAGATGCTAATGCCAATTATTGACTATGGAGACATAGTATATGGCTCGGCTCCTCAAACCCACCTTAGCAAACTTGACACCCTCTACAATTCAATTTGTCGTTTTGTTCTCCAATGCAACTACAACACACATCACTGCGAAATGCTCAAAGAACTAGATTGGTCATCACTAGAGTCTAGGCGCAAAGTTCACCTTTCCTGTCTCACCCTCAAATATTTTCTGGGCAAGCTACCCAGCTACCTGAACAAGCTCCTCACCCCTACCACATGCAGTACCTATCACCTGAGATCAGACTCCAAAAGACTATTCATGGTCCCAAGACTCAACAAAGTATCCGGACGTTCCTCCTTCTCCTTCCGTGCACCCCAAAACTGGAACAACCTACCAGAGACTCTCATATCCACCACCAGCTTAAGTTCTTTCAAATCTAAGGCTGTCTCACACTTTAATCTGGTCTGTAACTGTTTCATACGCTCATAATATATATTTTCTTTAACTGTGCACGCAATGTCTTGTAAATAATGTATAACTTGTTCATTTATGTAACTGTATTTGTAACCATGTATTATTTTGTTTTACTCTGTGCCCAGGACATACTTGAAAACGAGAGGTAACTCTCAATGTATTACTTCCTGGTAAAATATTTTATAAATAAATAAATAAATAATGCACTGGCTGTATAATGCACTGGCTGTATAAGGCACTGGCTGTATAAGGCACTGGCTGTATAATGCACTGGCTATATAATGCACTGATATATAATGCACTGGCTGTATAATGCACTGGCTGTATAATGCACTGGCTGTATAATGCACTGGCTGTATAATGCACTGGCTGTATAATGCACTGGCTATATAATGCACTGATATACACTGGCGACACACTTTATTCGAGCTTGGCTAGTCCCACGAATTCGGGTATACCCGGGTGTATTGAGGTTTGTGACTGTTTTCTGCCCGAGTACATTGAGTTATTTTCCAAGCAGGGATTGAAGCATTTTATTCCCGCTGGCTGCAATACTGCACAGTATATATATATAAACTGCATTACAATTCATGAATTTATGCCATCTGGTAGACACGCGAAGCATTGCAGCCTATTAAATCCTAATCATTATCATTTAACAGATCAGCCGCCCATCAGCCAGGCATGAACCCAGGCTGGGAAGGCAAATGCAACGGGGCTTGTCAGAGGTTAGGAGTGGCGCATTCCAGGTATCTGCCAGGTACATACCGGGTATTTGCTCGAATAAAGTGTGTCGGTGCAGTATAATGCACTGATATATAATGCACTGGCTGTATAATGCACTGGCTGTATAAGGCACTGGCTGTATAAGGCACTGGCTGTATAATGCACTGACTATATAATGCACTGATATATAATGCACTGGCTGTATAATGCTCTGGCTGTATAAGGCACTGGCTGTATAATGCACTGGCTGTATAAGGCACTGGCTGTATAATGCACTGGCTATATAATGCACTGATATATAATGCACTGGCTGTATAATGCACTGGCTGTATAAGGCACTGGCTGTATAAGGCACTGGCTGTATAATGCACTGGCTATATAATGCACTGATATATAATGCACTGGCTGTATAATGCACTGGCTGTATAATGCACTGGCTGTATAATGCACTGGCTGTATAAGGCACTGGCTGTATAAGGCACTGGCTGTATAATGCACTGGCTATATAATGCACTGATATATAATGCACTGGCTGTATAATGCACTGGCTGTATAATGCACTGGCTGTATAATGCACTGGCTGTATAAGGCACTGGCTGTATAAGGCACTGGCTGTATAAGGCACTGGCTGTATAAGGCACTGGCTGTATAAGGCACTGGCTATATAATGCACTAATATATAATGCACTGGCTGTATAAGGCACTGGCTGTATAATGCACTGGCTGTATAATGCACTGGCTGTATAATGCACTGGCTGTATATGCACTGGCTGTATAATGCACTGGCTATATAATGCACTGATATATAATGCACTGGCTGTATAATGCACTGGCTGTATAATGCACTGGCTGTATAATGCACTGGCTGTATAATGCACTGGCTGTATATGCACTGGCTGTATAATGCACTGGCTGTATAATGCACTGGCTGTATAATGCACTGGCTATATAATGCACTGATATATAATGCACTGGCTGTATAATGCACTGGCTGTATAATGCACTGGCTGTATAAGGCACTGGCTGTATAAGGCACTGGCTGTATAATGCACTGGCTATATAATGCACTGATATATAATGCACTGGCTGTATAAGGCACTGGCTGTATAAGGCACTGGCTGTATAATGCACTGGCTGTATAATGCACTGGCTATATAAGGCACTGGCTGTATAAGGGACTGGCTATATAATGCACTGATATATAATGCACTGGCTATATAATGCACTGGCTGTATAATGCACTGGCTATATAATGCACTGATATATAATGCACTGGCTGTATAATGCACTGGCTGTATAAGGCACTGGCTGTATAAGGCACTGGCTGTATAAGGCACTGGCTGTATAAGGCACTGGCTGTATAATGCACTGGCTATATAATGCACTGATATATAATGCACTGGCTGTATAATGCACTGGCTGTATAATGCACTGGCTGTATAATGCACTGGCTGTATAATGCACTGATATATAATGCACTGGCTGTATAATGCACTGATATATAATGCACTGGCTATATAATGCACTGGCTGTATAATGCACTGGCTATATAATGCACTGATATATAATGCACTGGCTGTATAAGGCACTGGCTGTATAAGGCACTGGCTGTATAAGGCACTGGCTGTATAAGGCACTGGCTGTATAAGGCACTGGCTGTATAATGCACTGGCTATATAATGCACTGATATATAATGCACTGATATATAATGCACTGGCTGTATAATGCACTGGCTGTATAATGCACTGGCTGTATAATGCACTGATATATAATGCACTGGCTGTATAATGCACTGATATATAATGCACTGGCTATATAATGCACTGGCTATATAATGCACTGGCTATATAATGCACTGGCTATATAATGCACTGATATATAATGCACTGGCTATATAATGCACTGCCTATATACATGGTCTTAAAGTCCCACTCAGTGACTGCCAGTCCCACTAATCCTGATACAACCTGTGACTTACAGCTCCTGTAACCAAATCCTGTCCAGACTTCCCACAACCACCAAATTAAATATGGGGGGGGGGGGGGGGGGGGTGGCAGGGCTCAGGTGACCCCTGAGATATGTGGGATCAGTAACATGAAACACTGTATTCAGTGACATTTGTTGTGCTTTTTGTTGCTATTAAACATGTATTTGCCACACTGGCTCTGGTTTTTGTGGGTATTACGGTTTTCCTAACAAGGGAAAGACAGCTGTATTGCATATTAAAATAGTAGTTATCCAAAGATAGTAGCGGAGCACAGCTGAAGGATGGGGTCAACACCAGCAATGAATAGGTTAAAAATCTTCTTTATTGAGACATGGTGCATATTAAACCGGGGCATTTGTTTCTCTTTTGTAATCACTACTTAACATTTAGTGACAGAATATCTATTTGTCAGTCCTGACAAGAGATGTCCACTCCCAAGGACACAATCAGTGAGATTTAGGGCTTCTGGACTCATTTTTTAAAAATATATTTTAATTAAGATACTTTAACTTTATCAGTGAAACTCAATTGAATAGATGAAATTGATGTTAAAAATCAGTAAGACTGACTCTAAATCAGTGACACTTGGAAAATCACTGAGAGTTGTCAGATATTCAATACTTAAAGGAAGGATTTGGAGGAATAGTCCATATATTGTAACCACATATCATCTATAGGTCAAGCAAAGTACAAGCCTTCCAGGTTTAACCCCATACAAAAAGGTCCCATAACCTCCCGTGCTGCTTACCAAGCCCTGTGGCCTCCCATGCAACCCTTTCTCAGGCCTCCAGCACTAATCTGACCTTCATGTTAACCTAGCAATGCATCCCACACACCTCTATTTCTAGTAGATAACGACATACAGTACAGTACGAGCATTGCACCAAATATCCTATTATCCATTATTGTATATAAGCTTTTCTTTTACCCTGGTTCCATATTCTTCATTCTTTAGCGTTGTTTTCTTTATATATACACTACATTTTAAGCCTGACTTTACTTGTGTTAAATATAACGAAAAGTAGGAAAAACCAAGAATAGGACCCCCCCCCTGATAAATACTTACCGTTTAATATTACACACCATGTTCCCTCCACCTTCCTCACAGTGAATTAAACTTCCTGATCGCCCATCAACTGAATCCAAATCATTACCACAGAATAGCTAACCTGGCAATGTCATCATAAGATTTTTGTATTTTGCTAATTCTAATCCCATTGCATCCTGTTTGTATTAGCCCTAGAAGATTACAGATACCCTTAAGGTTCGAGGAAAGGGTTCTTTACAGTAAGGGCAGTTACAATGTGGGATTCATTACCCATGGAGACTGTGATGGCAGATTTTTCCCTTTAATATGTGCATCAATACAATTCATTAAGTACTGTAATTAGCTACGTTGCCAATCGATCTGCGAAGATTCAGCTCGGGGGTTCACTAAATGGCGGTCAGTGCAGCAGAAGAGGCCCAAAGAAGCAAAGTTCTGTGGGGAAGATCATGTGACCAGGCAGTCACTAAATACAATTGGTGCACTGCTAGAGATAGGGCAGGGCTCATAAAGGGGTGTGCCAAAGCCTGTTTCAGAAGAGGAAGGGGGTGTTACTTTGTAAATGGTTGCTATAGAAACAAAAAAATATTCTTACATTATAATACATTAAAAATGTCATTTAGAGTTGTTTAAAAAAAAATGCTACAAATATTTTCTCATAGTACAGAACTGATTTATGAAAAACACACACACACGAAGGATATTGCTTGGTCTGCAGCTTTAACTCCTAACTCTGCACTAACTAAGTATATTGCTGCGCTGCAGGTCCCTGTGCCAACAAAGTGGTAAATATACTGTATGTTATTGTGCTATATTGAGAGTAGGTCATAAAACCCTTTCAATGTTTCTCACATAATGCCACGATGCCCATACAGCATGCTGTCACATCACCGAGTGCTTTTATTTTATTGAAGCCCAAACCAAAGGAGGGGATTCCCATGAAACCCTTGGGGTTCCCCATAATGTAGCTAAAAAGTATTGAGGTCCGTAGTAGCAACTTCATACCCTTCTGCTCATTTACTAGGGGAGATGGCATTCAATCTCATGCTCACTCTCTGTGGTGTTATCGACAATCCTGACTCGTGTGAGCGGGCCATGGCCCTTTGGCGCTGCAGCCCTCTGGCACTCAAAGGGTTAAGGATATAAATAATATTCCTCCTTTGATTGATGTAAAAGTACAAAATCAGGCACTGCAGCAGATGAGGAAGTGCAGTCTAAACAGATGGGAAAAGATCATCTGGAGAGTCAGAGCTGCAGAGACACACTCCTAAAAAGCTTAAACAGTATCTATTGTCAATGCACTGGGCCCCCTTAGGACCTTCATTAAGGGCCAGAGTAAAGGCAGATATTACCTTATAAACTCTTCAGGCCAGGAACTTCCATACTATTGGCCCTGGATGCTGTGAAGCCCTTACCCTGTGATTTGAGTAAAACTGAACTCTTTTCAACACAAGAATAACATACAATATAACAGAACCCACGTCCTCTTGGACTACTGATTCTCTGGCCCCTCTAACACTGTAAGTCCCAGTAAAGCGTGGGCAGTGCTGGGAGTAGATTATGCAAGGCCTGTTATACTGATCTGTGTGTTAGCGATAAAGTTCAGAAATAGGCTGTTATTGTAAGGGGGTCCATGACAGTAGGTAGGCCGGCTTACAAGCCACTCCCCAGAGAAGGAGGGTTTTTACCCTCTATTGGTTAGAGCAGCGGTGTGCAAACTAGGGGGCGTTTACAGAGACGTCGCGCTGAGAGCGCGAGTCCTCTGTAATTTACTTACCCGGCTTCAGTCCACGCGTCTCCATGGCAACGTGGCGTCAATTGATGCCCATTGCCATGGAGATGCGACATCAAATGACGGGGCGGGTCACGTGGTGTGACGTCACGCAGTGGGGCGCGACACAGGAGGAGATCAGGCATGGGGGGTGCAGCGCAGGAAGTTTGCGCACCCGTGGGTTAGAGTAAGGGTTTAGAGGGGGTTGTTCTGGGCTGTCCTTCAGAGTATGAGGACGCAGCAGAGGGCCTCTCCCCAGAAGGAGCAAGGCTGAGGTCTTGCACCATTAGGGGGTAAAGTATATGAGGAGGGGTACTGAAGGCCTCAAGCTGGGTACTATTATTCAGGGACTGTATCCTGTGTATCTTGCTGTGTACCCAATAAACCCCAGTTTTACCCACTCTGGTGTGTTACTTGAAATATGACCACCCAACAAGAAGTGCCCCTGAGGCCCATCCCAGGATCCTCTTGGGCTGGAGGCGCTGCACTGATGAGGAAACACCCGTAATCCTGTCCTGATGTACTCCCCACACCTTCCCAGAGATCTCCGGCCTCCTGTTTACCAGCCAAGTATGCACCAGCAGCAGAATACACCGGTAGCGACACTATCTCACACAGGATGGGGGAAAGGGTGCTACACAACATTGTTTTCTATTCTACATTACTGTATGTAACAAGCTTCCCTTCTCTGCACTTCCTCCCCAGCCCCTGTCTCTCACAATGCTCACCTCTTGCACTATGACCAAGACTACCTACTTTCGTTACTGCTTAATGTTAACCACAAGCTCGCATTATGAATGGGCCAGAGAAAAAGCCAATAATTACACTACATTTAGTGATTCACTTTGCCGTTCTGCAGGGATTACAAAATACATTAGAAAAGCACGATAGCAACATGTGAGGTCTCGTATTTCCACGGGGTTAGCTCCCGGGAGTAGTCACATTCAGTATGTACGGAGGTTATAGTATTTTTCTATTCTTTGTGGCCACGACCTTTTACTCCCATTATTCTGGAGAATATGCTGTACATTAGAAATAAATGATCCCCCCTCTCTATCCCACACATGAAAGCAATAGTATTTCTTCCCCCAGGTGAAAGGTGGTAATAACCTTTGCTAAAACAATACGTAGGGGAGGTATATAATGTGCAGTACAGTATATATGTTTTTCTTACACTTTATTATTTCTTTAGATTCTTTTCACTATATTTATTAGGGCACTTCTGACTTTTAAGTAAGCCAGTTTTACCTGCACTGTAGCTCACACTGCGCACATATAGTGCGCCTACACTTTAACTCCTTAAACATTGCACACGTCACGAGAGAGAGAGAGAGAGAGAGAGAGAGAGAGAGAGAGAGAGAGAGGGATAGAGAGAGAGAGACTCTTGCTCAGATACTCAAATGTATTGAGAAATTAAAAATTCACAGGGCTAGAATATGCACATTCAGAAGTAGATAACATAAAATCATGGATACCTGACTCCAAATGACGATATTACATAATAAAATATAAAACCCACAGTATGTCAGCCCTCCAATGTAAGAGAGCAGAGAGATCCCCCAGTATTAGACTACAATAGCAAGAATGTGTCTGATATATATATATATACAGTGGTCGACAAATCACCAAAAAATCTACTCGCCGAACAAAAAAATCTACTCGCCACCTAGTACCACACATGTGCTGCTTGGGCCAATAGGAGCTTGCCACGATGTTAAATCCACTCGCCCGGGGCGTGCAAATGTATAGGTTTGTCGAACACTATATATATATATATATATATATATATATATATGTGTGTGTGTGTATATGTGTATATAATTATGAGAAGAAAACAACATATAGAAAATATCTAAATAATTAGTCGCATCGGGCTTCTTTGTTACTGTGGTATATTTGAGGTCACTTTCCCAGCTCTCCAGTTGGCACAATTACATACTGTATGTAAATATATAATACAGTGGGAATTGAGCTCGCTAAGGCTACGCTAATAGTGCCGGCGACGCGACGGTCAGGCTACAGTCGCTGAAAAAATCAAACAGAGATGACTTCCCGTGATCGCGACCAAACCGTCGCTCCATCGCGCCGCGCTTACTATAAGCGCACGCGACAGCGGCAATGCATTTGTTTTGCCGCGACGTCACCTCGCTATCGCCGGCACTATAAGCGCAGCCTAATATTGTGTATGTCTAATTGCACACTAGAAATAAGAAAATAGTAATAACTGCTGAAATCAAAATTACATTTATTTCCAGCATCTCCTAAAAGGATGAACAACGCCGAAAAAAGTTACAGCAAACAAAGAGAGTGTACACAACAAAATCACGTGGTCTGTAATCTCTTTAGGGCAAATATTTATCTCCCTGTACTTTTGATGTCTACCACTTGTATCCTCTTCTTGCATAATCAGCCCCTATATTTAAATGTATCCGAATGCTAAAACTGTAAAAGGACCATTATGTTTTCTAATGCATTTGCATAATTAATATAAGGAGTCTTGGGGGTGCTGTTAAAAGGAGCAATTCAAGCAATATCCTACATGTGTGTTTTTTTTTTATAGGTCAGTTCTGTACTATTAGATACTTATTTTTTTTATTCAACTCTTAATGCCATTTTAATGAGTTTTAATATACTGAGCATCCTTTGATTTCTATAGCAAGTTTTAACACACCTCCCAAGCGGTGCAAGATATTTGTAACACTTTCCTGTTGGTGATCAAATGTTGCCAATGTTCTCAGCAGTTTGAGCTGCAAACTGTAACAACAGATAATGTTACCTTAGTAATAGAAGAATACATTGTAGCTGCTGAGTTACACTGACTAGAGGATTGATTGAAACAGAAAGGTAGCTATTAAGTGAACCCGGGGGAAGCAGGATCTTTGCTGATCGATCACGGGAGAAAGAATCAATCGGCAGCTTAGGAAATTAGTTTTCAATAAAGTAAATCAAAGGCTGCGTCTATTAAAACAATCGTTTTAAAGTGCTGCTTGGATTGCCAGGTTTGGATGTAAACGGATGCAAAGAAGCTTTCTGTCTATTATTGTCAATGCACCATGGCACTTTGCCCTAGTCTTGCCCAGTGTGGAAGGCCAGGTCCCCAGTGGCCATGGCAGCGTGCACGAGGGCGTGAGCGCCGCACAAAAGGCACAGCCCTCTATGAGGCAGGCCCCAGTCGGCGTGAGTGCACGCGCCTGCACAAGCCACCATGCGCGCCACCCTTGGCCAAAAGACAAGATTTTTGTTTTTGGCTCGGCGGCCGAGCATTGGCAGTTCAACCAATGAGGGCGAACCAGCCGCGTGATGTCATGGCCGCACCCCTGCCACGCCCCTCCCTCCCCCCATTGGATCTCCTGCTCTTCAACTGCAGACCGCCAGACGCTCCGGCGCGCGTACAGCTATGAGCACTGGGGTGTAGCCTTACACTTTGTGATTGCGATGTGGGGGGGGGGGGGGGGGAAACTCATAGGAACTCCATTCTAGCACCTTGTTATTTCAATTCCGGCAGACACGTTATTTAGCAATTAAAAAAATAATAAACTCCCTACAGTGAATATGGATAATCAGGAGTAGAAGTGGATATATGCTTTTCCAACAGCATTTAAAGCACATGTACTTATTGTAATAATGTAGGTATTAATTCATATTATCATTGCTTAGGATTCTGGAACCCTTACACAAACAGCGCTAGTATTATCAAAACAGTGAAACCATCAAATTAAAGGTTAACAAGGGGCTGGAAAATGTAGCCAAAGTACAGATGTTGCCCTCGTTAAAGCATGAATGTAAAAATAATCGTTACGTGATGCCCGATAGCGTTAACCGATGTGCGTTAACCTTTGTTTCAATGGGCCCACATTAAATCTCCCAATAACTCCTACACTAGCTTTGATGCTGGAACGTTGACTACATCTGTACAGAGCATGTATTCCTGAATATATTAACACCGAAACAAAATCATATTGAGTAACTTCCCATGCATTATGGGGTTCCCCTAAGAGCTGTTCCCCTCTGCACATAACCAGAGTGCTAAGGGTTAATCTCTGCGTTTGGCTGCTACCCTGTTTTGTCAGCCCCACCCTCTGGAATGCTAATGCCCTGGAGGAAAAAAGGACTCTGAAATCACAGATGCATTCATTCTGAACCCCTTCAGTCTACATTGGCGTCGCCCCAAAGGCGTACAGCCTTTGGTGCAGCAGAAGGGCAGCCAAAGGGTGTGAGCCTTTTGCGGTCATTCACTGATGTTTGTTGGCGTTAAAATTGCTGTATTTCAATCTGAAGCCCTTTATCCCGTGCACCCAATTTTCCAACTCTAACTGTCCATGAAATGTCTGTGAATTGACTGTATAACCCTGTTCATTTAATGTAACCATGTATTGTTATAACTCGGTGCCCAGGACATACTTGAAAACAAGAGGTAACTCTCAATGTATTACTTCCTGGTAAAACATTTTATAAATAAATAAATCCCCACACCAGCATTCAAGGACGGTTTGTCCTTTTGATCCCTTCTGCTTTCATTATTAATTGTAGCATTGCTTGACATGTTCCATTTGATGACTGTTGCCAAGTGTCACACCACCTACTCCCATCCATGTAAGAGTGCCCTAGCCTATTAGTAGTAAACATTAGAACCCCCCACTTACATCAATACTATTTCCAATTCTACTATAATAATTGAGGCTTGTAGGACACTGACCAATATTTCCTCCCCACAGTGGCCATTATCACGCCTCTGTACTCGCCTCTCCGCTGGGAAGAGACCTTTAACTTCACCTCCTAACTTCAATTAATCAGCATGTAACAGCCACTTAATGTCCTGTCCATTAGAGATTATGGTTTAATTGCATTGATCAAATATCCCCATCCAGTTAGTCTGCAATGCATCATCCTGTGCACTGTAATGCCACTTCTTAGAATTACAAGTACAGACACCGAAAAATAAATAAAACTGATTTTCCTTGTGTAAATTAAAGCTAAATGGAATGCTCTTTATTTTAAGTGGCCATTAAATACTGTAACACTTAACTAAAATTATGTTACAAACAGAGTTCCCATGAAGTATATATGCAAGTTTGAAATACACATGCGTGCGGAATCAATTAATTCCACATTAAATATCAAATAGATTCATAAAGCCAGATTCTTCATAATACCATTTACTACACGAAATAAATAAGAAAGGTGTTGACCGCTGCTGCGTTTTTTATTCTTTGGATTAAGGGCGATCTTTGAAGGTATTGTGTCATTGTTCATGCACTAAGGTGGACATTAAAACACAGATCCTAAGAACTTTACTTTCACTGTAGCAGTTAAATCATTAAACCATTTCTTATTAGTTGGTGTATAATTCCTCTGCATTTTGGGGGGAGAAACACGTAACCCACATTCGCTGCCAGAAAGAACAGCAACGCATTTAAGCCAAAGGCGTAAATCCTTGTAACGTATTTTAATGCATGCTAAAATATGCTAATTATGTCAAATAGCTACTAATAGCCACAACTCTGTTATGTAATAATAATAGCAATATTTTGATACAAGCGTTGCCTACTTAGCACACATAAATGCTAAACAGACAGGCTATTAAATGCTATTTCTGGTTAGTATCTGTTGCAGAGAGAAAGCGCATCAATGTGTTTACACCCTAATGGGGAGCGCAAGTAAAACAGACACAAATAGGCAGTTTGTGCGTGTCATTGATGACATTAATACACTAATTTGTTAGTGAATTCTGTCCTGGTTTGTCTACAGCAGCGAGATCATCATATTTTCTAAACGGAGTTATTCAACGAAATAACTTCCAGTGCTGGATGGTATCTTGTGGAATAACACCACTTAAATAAACATGTTCTCAAACGTTGCCTTGTGCTCCTACTGGTTACATGAAAATAGCCCATCATACTGAATCAGCATATTCCGCCAGACAGAAGACGTAGCCTCATAGTACTTGTAATTGCACTAGCTACCGGTCTAACATACAGATCTAGCATGACTTGTAGTCCAGATGTCATGTATATATGTATGCCTATCTTTATTTATATAGCGCCATCCATGTACATAGCGCTTCACAGCAGTAATACGCATGACATAATAATATAACACATAGTGGGAATAAGCGCTCGAGACACAAATGTAACATTAGCAGCTTCCGTGGCACCGGGCGCATTGAGCCACGCTACACCTGGAAGTTGTGTCAGTTCCTTGATTTAGTCTGATGCTGGTCAAATTAAATAAATTACTGCCTTGAAAGTATTAAATAACTTTATTTGTAATAATAACTTTATTTATATATAGCGCTTTTCTCCCAATGAGACTCACTGTAACTTCCCAGTTACAAAAAGGGGGAGGGGGGGAAAGAAAATATTTAAGGTTATAGAAGAGACCAAACACAAGGAAAGATACAATAAAGAATTGGACGGTACTGTGACTATTAAATGACGGACAGGTTGTGGTTAATTAATTAAATGCTTGGGTAAAGATGTAGATTTTTCAACCAGTTTTTATAGATTTCCAGAGAGGGGGCATCTCTAACTGTACAAGGCAGAGAGTTCCACAGAGTGGGAGCAGCGTGGCTAAAAGCTCGGGCGCCAAAAGAAGCCAAAGTTATTGCTCCGGGATTTACTCATCTACCAAGTTCATCCAGAGGTTCAAGGGACTTAATTAAAGCAGTGGTACTGTGCAAGATTTCATAAACTTCTCAATGAGGGGGCTGGCTCTTTTAACCCAATTTCTCAAAACGTCATGCAATATTTATGTTCTGAAAACAGAAAGGGAGAAAACTGAATAAACGTGAGTCTCTCGTTAAAATGAAAGTGTACCTGAAGTGTCTTTGGGTTTGTAATTAAAAAATAGTGACCCTTCATGACCCCAGTACCATGACACTCCAGACCGGGTCCACCTCATTAAGAGAGAGAGAGATCTTTGGCTGTCCGGAAAAGTTATCCAGAAACCAGTTTGCAGGAAATTCTGGTGTTATCATTTCAAGATGTTGACAACAGCTGAATTATTAAACCGTCTCATATCTTCCTTACTTGAGCATCATTACCCAACAGTCCCAGGTGGACACATTTCTGTAACCTCCTAACCTGGAAGATTTATTTTATTCACTTAATTAGAGAAATAAATTCTGGGGTTATTTCGGGAAACCTTTAGTTCTGGTGGTAAAGGGATTTCTGGTTCCTTGCCCTGTTTCATGTCCGTACACACTATTTTTCCTCCCATGATGAAAGGTATAATTTGATAATACTCACTGCTCCTGTTTCAATGGAAATAGCGATAATATGTTGTTTTGGATATAGAGGTTTTTACTCTGTTTGTCTATCGCCCTCAGAAAACCCACTAGCATTAGCCTTGCTCACCGGCATGCACACACTGTACCAAATAATTAGGCACAAGTTGCCTGGAGTATACTGTATGCCCTGTCAGGTTTAGAATCCTATACACAGAGTACCAAAAGCTAATGGTATATTCTCTAAAATGTAATAACTATCCATAATCAGAAAAATAGGCTTTAACAATCATTAATGGCTATTGCACTGTGGTGAATGCAAGGGTTTAACATCTCAGCTATTTTTGCACGGTGGCATCCGAGTCTATTTGTAAACCAAAAATATTATTCTCTTTGTTCCCATGATTTTCCATATAAGAGTAATGCTAAATATTAATATTTTAATTCCCCCCCACCCCCCTTACTCTAAATTTAAATACAGGTTAGGGGGCCTATTCAATAAACTGTGATAAGTTCAGTGCATTGCCGAGCGGGTTTGCATGTTCTTACCGCACTATAAGAAAGTTGTGTCAAAACGGTATTCACTAAGAAAAATCACTCGTTTTTTACCGTGTGCTAAAAAATGCTAAATCTCACTACTTTGTGCTTGCTTGATGAGCGACATGTCGCTCCAGAAGTTTGTAAGAGCTGCACGGAGAGAGCTGCACAGAGAGACTCTGCATCTCCAGGCACAGCTCTTACAGGCGAGCCCAGCAGTCTGTAGGCAGCTGGCCAAACCCCTCCACTATTGAGTCTGGGGTATTAGCCCAACGTTCCTCCCTTGGTGGCATTTCCTTCACTGTTTACACCGCATTGCAAGTACCTAATGCGTTACAAGACCCTGTGAAGCGGTGCTGGGCAACTCCAGTCCTCAAGGGCCACCAACAGGTCAGGTGTTCAGGATATCCCTGCTTCAGCACAGGTGGCTCAATGAGTGGCTCAGTCATTGAGGCGAGGATATCCTGAAAACCTGCCCTGTTGGTGGCCCTTGAGGATAGGGCTTGGCCCCAACTACTGTAGAGGCAACAGGGTAAACCAATGTCAGACATTCTTGTACCGGAGACTGCTATTAATTACTCTGTGCACTGCTTAGTAACACTTTTACTATTAAAAAGCTGTGTATCTGAGGGCAACTTTCCACTTTTTTTAAACACCTTTGCACCGTGTAAAAGGCTTCCAGAGAGCATTTTGGGTATAAATGGATTGAAATGAGGAATATTACATAAATTCATATCTTGCTTCTCTTTTATATTGCGTGTGCCGTGCCTCTGCAGTTCCTCTTCTTCCCTTTGCTATGCCAAGTGACCCAATTGCGGGCTATAAAGTGCCAGCTATCTACAGTGCTTGCCAATTGGGTCCTGATGACATTAAAGCTCGAGGAAGCCAGGTGCCAAAGCTTATTAGCACTTGATCTAAATGCCCAGCCAGGATTCTGAGTAGGTTCAGGAGAGCCTCAGATATGCTAATCCGCATCCGTTTCAATCGTAGCCTCTGTCTCTCTCAGCTGTGCCCACTCAGCTCTTCTGTGAAGTGGCAGCCTCTTCATCTCTGCTACACAGGCACGGGTGAGTCAGCATTTCTACGCTGGGGCTTATTTCTCTTTATTACGTCCATTATGTTTATGAAGACACTCCTTCGGTACCTTTTAATGCCAAGCAGGTGGCAAAAAGTAATTAGCCGGAAAATAACAAGGAAGAAACAGTGATGAAAGGGGGAGTCCGAGTATGAGCTTTGCATGGCATGGGTCAACCCTCTGTATATCCGGCTAAGGTCCTGAAAGCATACACTGCAAGTTCCCCAGTGCAGGGATGTACAGTATTGTGCCCATGTTATTCTACTATATACTGTATATAGTACTATATATATATAAATATATATGCTTATATATATGTTGTGGTTATTTTGGCAGCTCAACATGAGCTTGTGGGTGTTCTATATGTGTATATAAATATATACCATCACGTTTTAAGTTATGGTGGGTGAAAAAGGCAACAAGAAAACTCCACCGTATTGCATGTAGCAAATGCATATCATTTCCCAGAATCCCTTCCTGCAGTGGAAGCACTGTATGCTGGGGATAATGGTAAAATGCAGGGTTGCAGACCTGCCTAAGACATGTGAACGTGCTCACAAGTTATATTTTTATTTGATATACACTGGCGACACACTTTATTCGAGCTCGGCTAGTCCCACGAATTCGGGTATACCCGGGTGTATTGAGGTTTGTGACTGTTTTCTGCCCGAGTGCATTGGGTTATTTTCCAGGCAGGGATTGAAGCATTTTATTCCCGCTGGCTGCAATACTGCACAGTATAAATATATATACTGCATTACAATTCATGAATTTATGCCATCTGGTAGACACGCGAAGCATTGCAGCCTATTAAATCCTAATCATTATCATTTAACAGATCAGCCGCCCGTCAGCCAGGCATGAACCCAGGCTGGGAAGGCAAACGCAACGGGGCTTGTCAGAGGTGAGGAGCGGCGCATTCCAGGTATCTGCCAGGTACATACTGGGTATTTGCTCGAATAAAGTGTGTCGGTGCAGTATATATATATATAATCAAAAAATAAATAGATGATACCGTTCTGTGGCTAACGAAATGCTTTTATTTCGTTAGCCACAGAACGGTATCATCTATTTATTTTTTGATTATTGAAGCTCGGCTAACACGGTACTGATACCTCTACATGTATATATATATATATATAAAGGGAAGTGTAAGAGAGGTTACAATATATATATATATATATATATGTCCTAGAAAAAAGGATGGCACTCAATTGACAAACTCGCCTGGGTGCACTGATGTAAAAATATACAAACATATACGGAGATAAACAGGCACTCTTAGGAACTCAATATACTGTAGAAAAAAAGGTTTTATTTAAAAATCTACGTTTCTTGCGAAATCATAAGAGCATTCTCAAGAAACGCTGATCTTTGAAATAGAAATCTATCTATCTATCTATCTATCTATCTCTAGATAGATAGATAGATAGATAGATAGATAGATAGATAGATAGATAGATAGATAGATAGATAGATAGATAGATAGATAGATTAAAAAAGCAGGCACACCAAATGGTACAATAAATGTGCCTCCTTTATAAGCTCAACGTCTTGGCTTCCCAATGGAACCCTTTCCAAAATGTTGAGCTACAGGAGTCAAGACACCTGCATTGTACGATTTGGTGTACTGGCTTTTTAGAACTTCTACATACTATAGTACTTTAGTACTTTAGCAGTAGTACCCACTCCAGTCTTTTGGATTATTACCTTATTGTATGCCCCGACACATATATTTAGCTTTACAAATATACTTCCCAAATAGTTTTTTGTTTTTACATATATGCATATACACAGAAATACATGTGTATACACATATGAACCCATATTACATTTCGCTGATTTGTTATCCTGATGGGGAAGGTTGATGATTGGGTTAAGAAAAAACATAAAAAGGCTATTCACAAAAGGGATGGATGGTCTAGATAATGGAAAAGGAAGAGAGGTAACAGAGGACAATGGCAGTCAATCAGGAAAAGATGCATCGGGAAATTAAAAGCGAGCAGAGCTTGATTACTGCTTGTGGGTTCATAACTGTAATTGCTGCTTCATAACAGGGTAGCACAGTATTTCCTGAGGATTCTGCGGCTGGGAAGACAAAAAATGGCACAGATGCTGCTTGAGCGGAGCAGATTTCTGCATTATTTCAGTGGCAGAAGAGCCTCTCTGACAACTTCCAAGTAAGATTGAGCTGTAAGAGAGAATAAAATACTCCAGGGAATGTATACCAACTCCATGTTATCCTCTACTTCAGGGGTTTTCTACTCCAGGGCTCAAGACCCCCCAACAGGTCAGGGGTTAAGGATATCCCTGCTTCAGCACAGGTGTTCAATACTGAGGCCCAGATTGACCCACCAGGGCTGAAGCTGGGATATCCTTTAAACTTGACCTGTTGGTTGCCTCTGAGGACTGGAGTTGGCCAGTCAATGACTGAGCCAGCTGTGCTGAAGCTGGCATATCCTTAAAACCTGACCTGTTGGGGGTTCTTGAGGACGGGAGTTGAAAGCCCCATCACTAGTTCTTGAGGAATATCTTTCAGATTGTAAAAGAAAAGCCCCCTTCATACAGTGCCCCATGTGAACATACTGCAGGTGCCTGGCTTGTGTTTTTAATTCAAATGCCAGCATAGTAAATGGGATAATATTATGGACGATCCAGGGGTGAAAGGGGTGCGGCGACACGTAAGCAGAAGCGTTCCTGGCGAATATCGTCTCGGTGGGTAAAGTGGCATCACTCACGCTTTATCGACTGAATACTCAGATAACGTGTTTTTTTTGGCTTGTATAGGACTGATGGTTAAAAGGATCCACCTTTTTTCCATACTGACAGTTACTTCATTCTATCACATCTCACATCAGGGTCTGAGCCCCAAATAAATAGGTTCTGTGTCAAATCTCAATTACATATTATTGGAATGTGAACTTAAATGTCTCAGTGTACTGTACAGAAAGTAGGGCTCTTCTTGGCTTTTCCAGGCGCTAAGCCATTGTGTAGATTGCTTATTGCTTATACCTAGAGACAGTGTGTGCATTTGCATGTCATTTCCCAGAATCCCAAGCTGTATGCTGCAGCTAGACGATAAAGTTGATAAGCAGGGTTGCAGACCTATCTGAAATATGTTAATGTGCTCACAAGAGATATTTTTATTTGCTGTATGCTTATACCCACTAACTACTGTATAACGTAGTGGACTAGTGTCTGATACAAGATAATATTTCCAAAATGCACCTGATAGCCGTGAGTAATAGGACTTTGAGTTATTTACTATATTCCATTTATCACGCAATATCATTGGAACAAGCCTCGTCTCACCTAATGTTTTGTACAATAACTGTACAGCAAGGATAATTATTCACAATAATTCTGCAATATTGATCAACACAACTAAGCTGTGTTCCACCGATAAAAACTGATACTGACTGCATTTTAATTTGCTGCCTGCACCAACAGGCTTTTCATGTATTCATTGCTATTTAAACATCCGTGAAAAAAGAATTTCTCTCTTTTACCTGTCTTTGCTGGTAAAATGCAAGCAGATTCCCTTACTTGGCTATAAACACCTTTTATCCTATATCCATCAATAAATCCATTGTTGGGGCGTGTAAGCTGTCTGAGAGAAGCTCAGCTACACCACAGGTGGCTGCAACTGCAGGAGAACAATGCAGGGGGAGCTAGAGAGCTTTCATTGGCATTGAAAAGGACAGAGAGAACTTGGCGGCCTAGAAGAGCGTTCCAGTGGTGACGTTCTACACATCCTCATGGGGTTTCAGGGAAGTTTTCGGCAGCAAAACTGAGGCAACAATCTCTAATTGCTTTAAACTGGATTCCTCTTCTTGTGTTTTAATTTTACTGGTTTTGCCCCAGTTTTGCCCCAGTTTTGCAGGCGGAAGGGCGTCCGTTTCCTGAGCCCGTAATTGAGGATGAAAGGATTCCCCTCCATTTTTCAGGTCTAGGTAGAAATGTTCCTCAAAAACAAATGAACTCCCCCTGACATCGCAGGGTAACCGCCAGGAAAAACGCACAATTTATTGCACGTGTTTGCAGGCAAAACCCGGGAAGATTGTCATCGCGGTTTATTCGTTCGGAAAACATGGTAATTTCCTTCCTACCGTAGCATGTGGAGAACAAGAAGGTCCGCATGCAGAGTATGGGAGAGAGGAGTGGATGGTGGGTTCTAAATGTTTCCAGGTATCTAATTAGGCTCCATACTGTCAATAACAGATCAGCAAAGCAGAGAGAAGGCCTGGCTATGCCCCCACACGCCAGAAGTCCAGGGTGTATCCCAAAACTACTGATAACATGGCTGTATGGCTTTAATACCTCTCATTTTAGAAGGAGTTCAGAGCGCCATTGGGTAAACAAGTATCGCCACATGAAGTGACATAACGGAGCTTTGTAAACCCTAATATATATGACTTTTACAGGGTCTGGATGAGTGTGACGCCACAGTTAACTAACTTTATGTCAGGAAGCCCGTCCCTAAGTGGTAAGCAGGTAAGGCACCACCACAGAGGGCGGCAAGAGGGAGAGAGTAGCAGCAGTCCAGCTTTCCCTTTTCTTTAATACATGCAGTATTGAAGCAGGGGGTCTCTGGAGCTGAACCCTGTTAATTTTAGCTCCTCAGGGGACACCTTGCTTTCTGAGATACGTACCTCCTTAGGGGTTACCGGTATCTCCTGCTCAGGTTTAAAGCCTCCTTTACAGTCACACGGGCCAATAGGAAGCCGCCTATGATGTTATGGCTTCCTATTGGCCCATGTGATGGGATGTCTAAGCCTGAGCTGAGATACCGGCACCCCCTAAGGAGGCAAGTATCTTAGGAAGCAGGGGGTCCCCGGAGCTCAAATCAATGGGATTCAGCTCCAAAGACCCCCTGCTTCCTACCCAGGGGATAATGTTGGGGACATTTTAATTTTCTTTGGAGGGTCTTTAGTAGTGCTTGCCTAAGGGCAGCCATACCCTAAGGACAGACCTGAATTATCTGCATTATTTTCCTCTCCTATCCTCTTCCTGAACTTGAGTTAAACACCTTTTTCAGGGTCTGGACCGGAGTAGAGCAGAGACATAACTAACGTCATGGTATTGGAAGATAATGCATTGCTACAATAAAGTGTCATTAGACCTGTGCTAATGAGATGTGTAATGGCCGTTGGTTTTGCACATAATTAGCTGTGTGGGTACGCGTTAACTCAGGGAACAGATCCTGTGTTAGGTAACGTCACGTTGGAAGCCATGATTTATTGGAGCTTTGGGAAAACTGATTGAACCACCTGTGCTGAAGCAGGTACATTCTGAAAACCTGACCTGTTGGTGGCCCTTGAGGACTAGAGACTGAGTCACTGATTGAGCCACTGTATGAATCTACAGTATCCTCTAGAGCAGGGGTTTCAAACTCAGTCCTCAAGGGCCACCAACACGCCAGGTGTTATGGATATCCCTGCTTCAGCACAAGTGGCTCAATCCGTGGCTCAGTCTGAAGCAGGGACATCCTGAAAACCTGACCTGTTGGTAGCTGTTTAGGACCTGAGCTGGCTTCCCCTGAACTAAAGCATACAGTGCACCACAACTTTTAATTCGGACCCAGGGTACATTTACATTTTTCTCTACAAACTTTCCAGTTCCCCTTTCTTTACAAAGGAAAATGTGTTTATATTACAAATTCCCTCTCCTTTTTTTTCAGGCCATAAATATGTTACCTTTCAGGAAGGAGGTCACATGATGCCACAGCCATGCCTCTCTGTCGCCCCCCGATGCCTCCAGCTTGCGGTGCCTATTTTGCGTGCATGCCTCACGCACGTGACATCATGTGGTCGCGCACACGCCCGCCTGCACTATAATCGCAGCCTTACAGGGCAGTAAAACGTTACAGAAGAGGAGAGGTTTAAAAAAGAAGACAGAAGCATTGACATCAATGGGGAATTTCCTAGAGATGCGCTAATCTGTTTTTTATTGTTGGGGTTTTTTCCCAAAAATCTTTTCGAAGATTTTGCTGGCGGACTTCTGTCTACAAGAGAAAAATCTCTGTGTGAACCTGAGCACTTTTGGTTATTGTCACCGTTTTACCATGACAAATTCGCAGATGTTTGAAAACGCAAATAAACGACATTTTCTTGGCGAATTCGAATTTGGAACCCTCTAGATTTTCAGCTGAAAACAACCTGAGCGTTGAGTTCGCGCCATAGTGTCAAAGTAACTCCCAACACACCCTTATTTTAATTGGGGACAAGGAAATAAAGGAATCCTTTTTCTTTAGGTCTCTTGAATTAGAAAGCCGTGATTAACGTGCGTGTCGCAGCAGCCCTCACTTGCCTCAAAGTGATCGAGAAGGTGTCACTAGCTCTTTACCTACATGCACTGGAAAGCTTTGAACTGTGTTTTGTCCTGGCTTAAATCTCTCACCTAACCTCACCATGCTCAGTCTGGGTGGTATCACGCTGGAATATGACCCACTTAGCATCTTTTACCTTGCTGTGCCTCAGGCACAAAAACATAGATTGTAAGCTCCACGGGGCACGGACCTGTGCCTGCAAAATGTCTCTGTAAAGCGCTGCGTACAACTAGCAGCGCTATACAAGAACATACTATTATTATTATTATTATTATTATTGCTGTGTCTGGGACCCAAAAACTCTTATCCCCCCCTCCCCCCTCCCCCTTGGAAATCATGATATGAGGAACTGACGGCAGTACAATGGGACACTGAATGAACAAGAACACTGCTCGGAAATGTGTGTTTTTCTCTGTGGCATCCATAAGCAGGGTGCTTTGAGTAAGCGATGCCTAGATTTCTTGGACTGGGTTGTCATAGAAACTAGTGCCGACCTGCTTAAAGAATACAAGATACAAAGGATATGGGAAGTACAAAAGAGGATTTTTTTCATCCAATAGTCTCAATGTTACCGGTGTCCCCCTGTGCAGGGTCTACAACGTACACACCCTTACCGGTGTTTCTGGGAGACCGCAGACAAGACCCAATAAGGTTGTGATGGGTAAAAAAAAATACAAATGGGAACTGAAACCATACGTCTTTCATGGATTCCCAAACCTTTCTGATCTCTTAAAGAACAGCATTTATCCCGTATGCTGCCAGAGGGGGCTGCGATACCTTATCCTGATGCATCATGTTTCATTTAATGTTTGTTCAACAATTCGGAATTATAGTATAATGGAGGTGTCTGGATCAAGCTTAACAAATGTCAACGTTGTAATGCCTTGCAGGCCCCTCTGGCAGCCAAGGGGTTAAGGCAGCAATTGTGAGTTTGTTCCTCAAAAGGCTTTGTTTGTTTTTCCACTAAGTCCTAAAGAAGAAAGTTTTGGGGGGGGCTTCATTTCTTCCTGTTTGTCTCTGTTGCTCCCATGACAATCCATGTAGGAGCTCTGATTCCTGGAGCACAAGGATCTGTTCCCTAAGGCATGTTAAGCCAAGCACAGATTACCAAAAGATACTACACCTGTTTGAGTCAGGTCCCTGACAGACACTGTCACACATTTGCTGCAATGCATGGCAGAATCTTTAGAGGCTGAACTGGTACACTCCGTTATCTCCTTGCATTCTTTTGCTGTTCCCGTTGCAAACAGGCAGTCCTGCAAACATGTCCATGTACAGAACCGATCGGTCAATGCAAAACAATAATGATTCAAATAATCATTTGTCTCTGGTACTGCCACGGGTACGCAGACCTCCACAGCAAGTGAGGATCACGTGCAGAAACATGGAATAAGAATGCTTTCCACTGGACTTACAGTATTCAAATAATGTATAGGTTTCATTAATATTAAACGTGTACATTATTTGCATAAGTCCAATGGAGTGACATGTAGTTCTTTGTGCTACACAGAACCGATCAGTGATAGACAGCCCCTGCACACAGGGGTAGTGCTACCACACAAGCTTATTTTCTTTCAACATCACTGTAGGATGGGCACACAAAGTTTTTGGGAGGGGGAATGTTGCAGCCTCTCTCTCAGGTGCAGTGGGTGGCAGAGCAATGTGCCGCAGACCCCACTGGCTCGGAACGGGTCAGTTCCTCTGTTGGACCCTGTACTTAGAGAGTTTTTAGCATTCTGCAGAAATCTAAAAAATAGAGGTTTCAAGGAAGAGAAAGAAGCTTTTAAGTGATGCCCAATTATCACATTTATATTAAGCTACCACTGGCACTTCAGGGTAAATTCCAAATATTCTGAAGAGGCTTTCCAGGCCGTTTTCGGAGAATATAAACTTTAGACTTTACTTTATAAAGGAGAGGGAGTGGCTCAGTGAGCAAAGACACTGATTGGCACTGAGAGTTTAGAAGCAGGGGAGCCTGGTTCAATTCCCGGTGTCGGCTCCTTGTGACCTTGGGCAAGTCACTTTATCTCCCTGTGCCTCAGGCACCAAAAACATAGATTGTAAGCTCTAGGGGGAAGGGACCTGTGCCTGCATAAATGTCTCTGTAAAGCGCTGCGTATAACTAGCAGTGCTATACAAGAACATGCTATTATTATTATAATGGGATAATTATAAGGTGATGCAATTGGCTCAACATTTGGTGCAATTTGTTTTTATTAATCAGTTTGCACCGGCTGCAAAACTGATATTCCTTAGATCTTGCGATCAGTTTAGCAGAGTGCTAGGAAGCAGCAAACCGTGCTTCTTGATTCTTTCCCCCCTCCTTTTAAACTGTGTGGGATTCAGAGCGTCCCCAAAACTGAATTGTGGCACTGTGAGCCCTGCGGGAAAATCAAACTTTTCTATTTTCCTTATTGGCCGCCTGGTCATCCAATATAAAGTTATGATATCATATTGTGGCTTTCTGATGACCGCTAAATTGAGACTCCCCCCTCAGAAGTATTGTCCTCCCAGAACAGAGTTTTAAAAGCGAAATGTTTCCGTGACCCAGGGGATCTCCGCAATACTGCAGTTCAACTCTGAATTTAATACAGGTAAAAATGTGTTGCTGGGAGTGATTGCTGCTTTAATGCCACATCAGACCTGGCAGATTTAACTGATGCGATGAGAGAGAGAAATGACACTGCTGACTGCATGCATCCTATTATTCTCCTCCCTTAGCTACTCTAAAACCATTTCCCAGATCATAAGCTGATACAAGCACGGCACATTTGATGCAAAGCACTTGGATACATTGACACAGATGGACTTCATGTGAAGTTGATATTTTTAGAGCAGAGGTGGCCAACTCCAATCCTTAAGGGCAGGTCAGGTTGCCACTGATGGAGCCACCTGTGCTGAAGCAGGGATATCCTTACAAGCTGACCTGTTGGTGGTCCTTGAGGACTGGCGTTACATGTGGGGTTACCATGTATTGTGACATTTACTGTAGTTTGAAGGCAGCATTCCCTTCTTACCAGGGGATCTTTGCAATCATCAGAACACTTTTAGAGAATAATGTCTTTAGGAGAATTGAAAGTTTATATCATATGTATCCCTCATCTCTTCCAAATTGTATATATTGAGGTTCATTTACTCTGTCCTTATAGGGCCTTGTATATAAACACTATTCGTAATTTGGTATGGACATAACATGACTTCCCGTGATGAATTTATTTTAGTGGTAAATAATTCATGTTCTAACGTACTATGGGATAGAAGGAAACTTTAGTCATAATAGGACCATGGTTTAAGAAGCAAAAAAAAAAATGATCACGACCCTAATTACCAATTCCTCTGATTTGGATTTGGATGCTCTGTTATCAAAAATCTCTGGTCATCTGCACCCTGCCATTCCACAGCAGTCACTGACACCGCTCAAATAATTAGAGAAATTAGCTCATTAAATCCGTGAAATACAATTTCACACATTGGAATTGCCTGTGTTAGTGACTCCATGGGTTAAGAAGCTGCAACGGAGACACTCAGAAGAAGGACATTTTAACCTACAGGCATACCCCGCTCTGCGTACCCTCACTTTAGGGACACGCGAGGACGGACATATTTTCAATAGCATCATACCCCTGTGTCCGTACGCTCGCTTCGCAAGTAAGGACACTTATTCTGCCCTACAGACCGCCATAGTTGTGCGACACGCTGACTTCCCTCGCCCAATTGGAAAGCGGGAGCTCGCGCATGCGCCTGTGAGCAGGACACAGGCACGCCCTGAACAGCAATACCGGCTCCCTACCTCTACCCAAGTGAAAAAATGTAGTGCTTCACCTTAAGTATATTTTCGCTTTACATACACGCTCTGGACCCATTGCGTACGTTAATGCGGGGTATGCCTGCAAGTCCTGCAATGTGTTAATTAGCACTGTTTGTCCATCGGCTGTAATTGTAGTACAGAAGAAAGGGAAAATATCCGGAGCAGCAACTGTACGGCAGAATCAAGTCGGACAGTACCCAGGTAGGTCAAATAGAATAAGCTTTATTCGGACAAACTGGAGACGGCAATCTCCTTAAAACACCTCCTACGCGTTTCACACCTAAATGGCGCGTTCTCAAGGAGTAATTGTAGTAGTACTACTAATAATACTATGTGCAGTAACAGCAGATGTTTCAATTTATGGTTATGCTTTCTCCTATTTTGCATGTGTTTAGTTTTCACACTTAGGCTGAGCTCAGACAGGCTGCTACACTACACTACCATGCGTCCCTGTCTGCTGGGCGATGTGTGCTCATCCCCAGCAGACAGAATGACGCGATTGGAGGCGGGACCACATCAGCCATTTAATTTAAAAAAAAGAAACAAAGTGTGTGTGTGTTTGTGATTGGCTGGCGAAGTACGCGTGACGCGGCTGCTGCTTGAAATCACAACTTCAGTTGTCTCCTTCAAGTGCAGCGGCGTCAACGCTGTACTTCGCCGCCTCCGGGGGTCGTTTTCAGTTTGAAAACTCCCACAGAACAAACCGAGAGAGTGACGGACGCGCGCCCGCACGTTGCCGCGCGCACGTCGCAGCCTGTCTGAACTCAGCCTTAAAGTTAACATTATTTTACTCTTACGTACTCCTGACTGCACTTATATGAGGCACAGCAGTGCTGTGCATATAACATGGATACATGTTATGTATATAGTGATTATTAGTAAAGGGTCTGTTCTACAGATATTAACATTATTTTTCAAAGTACTTCATCCAATATATATATATATATATATAACATATAATGTAAGTATTTTATGTGGTAATTGGATTAACTGAGGGTTTTTTACACTGGCTCCCAGACTATAAAGATACATCTCTTTGTAGAGAAAGCGTAGTTTCATGTCTATACAGTAGGTTCCATAGAATGTCTGTGTAGAGAAACTTTAGCTGTACATATGTCTATAGGTCCCATAGAATGTCGGTGAAGAGAACGTTTAGCTGTATGTCTATAGGTTCCATAAAATGTCTGTGTAGAGAAAGGTTAGCTGTATGTCTATAGGTTCCATAGAATGTCTGTGTAGAGAAAGGTTAGCTGTATGTCCATAGGTTCCATAGAATGTGTATAGAGAAAGCTTAGTTGTATGTCTATAGGTTCCATAGAATGTCTGTGCAGTGAAAGCGCAGCTGTATGTCTATCGGTTCCACAGAATGTGTATAGAGAAAGCTTAGTTGTATGTGTATAGGTTCCATAGAATGTCTGTGCAGTGAAAGCGCAGCTGTATGTCTATCGGTTCCACAGAATGTGTGTAGAGAAAGCTTAGTTGTATGTGTATAGGTTCCATAGAATATCTGTGTAGATGCAGGCTACCATAACCCGTATAAACAATGCATTGTTTTCTTTCAAACATACTCTGCATGAAGAAAACTGCAGAGAAATATCATAAGTCACAAATAACTAATGCAAGAACAAATATCATGCGTCTGTCCACGGAAAGGCCTTTAGTCAATTGAGTCCTTTTACCACTCTATACTGTAAATAATCCCCATCAGCATCAATGCAATACAGTGTCAGTCTACAATAAGTAAATACATCGGGTTTTGTTCCTCTGCCTCCCAGATTCTCACCTCTGGGTGACTCTGCTTTGATGGCTCAAACCAATGAATAAAGAGAATGTTGTATGTCACGGCAGACATATTGTGCTTCCCATGCAGGGGTAACTCTGGGTAAAAGCAGTAGCGCCAGGAATCTCTGGGACGTAAGACTAGGGTGGCTGTGTTCTAGTAGACACTTTTTCTCCAGTTCAGAAAATGCAAACAAAAATATGAATAACTTAAAAATATGGGCAGGGTGGACTGCTGCTTAAATTCCAAGACGGGACACTGGGACAATAAAATCTTAAAGAGTTTGACACCAAAACAGTAATTTAGGAAGCAATGAGTTACTGAATGATGCATTGCGTTTAATTCATGCTTATTCATCAAATAGGCCAGTGGAGTTATTGAGAAATGACCCGGTATAATAGAAGCCTCTGTATCAAGCTCCAGAGATGTCAGAACAGGTTCTAATTCTATCAGCTTGCTTCCATACGAAATGTAGCAAAGTTGTTCATCAAATTGACATCTGACACTAATTTATGACATCTCAGACTTGGTCAATTTATTTTTTAACAATGAACAAAGATAGAGAAGTGATAGCCTGAGACCCAGAGCTTAATATATCCCATTTAGTACAGTATGTCCATCATCTCAGGGGTGCGCCAGCCCCAGCGATCGCGCTCCCCCACTCCTGTGACCCCACGTCAAATGCCGCTTGGGGAGGGGGGTCACGTGACCCGCACAGCGTCATTTGACGCGCGTTACCGTGACGACGCTTCACGTCACATGACCCCACGGCTGAATCCCGGTAAGTTGAGGTTGCACTGGCCTCACACGGTACCCCTGCATTTCATTTAAATGCCTCGGGGTAAAGTGAGGGGCCTCTGCAACCACTGCACCCCCCAAAACAAATCCCCCACAGTTTGCGCACACCCCAGATCTAGCTCCTTCCTAGCTTTTTCTATTTTTTTTTTGCTGGAAAAGTGGATACTCTGCCGCACGCACTAAGGCAACATCTTGAAAGTTCAGTGAAGCATTTTCTTTATTACAGGTAACAAGATGGACGCAGAATGGTTTGAGGGACAAAGAGCCTTCATCAGGTTTACACTTTATTGATTTACCTTTAATGTGTTTACATGAAGAAGGGGTTTTGACCCTCAAAACATTATATCTCATCAAAGCCCCTTCATCAGACCTATTTGTAATTCGATAATGTGTGTGGACCTGACGAAGGGGCTTTGTTCCTCAAACGTTGTGCAAACATCTTTTTACCTGCAATGAAGAAAATGCTTCACTGTATTTGCAAGAATTTACCTGGTGTGTGCGGTGGAGTATCCCGTTTTCTGCTTGTGTTACTCCATGCAGATAATGAACTGCACTTCTGTTACAGCAACACAAGCAGAAATTATCACCATAACCACTGAATGAGTGAGTGCATATGGTCCAGTATGCTCTTACTCTTTTAGATGAATGCACTTCAAGCCCATTGACTGCAACAGATAGGTGAAAATAGGTTGAAAGTACAGATGTAGCACATGACATTCCCCCAGGTAACACAACATACAGTATCTCAGTGTAGCTCAGAATATCACAGTACAATTCAATGGCAATGTTGGCCCAGTTTGTTACAGTATAACCCATCACACCAGAGATTAAGAATAAATCAGTTCTCTACTAAGAGGAAATACTTGTAACATTACAAAAACCATTAAAAAAACAACAACAACTCGGAATGACATTTTTAATGTATTATAATGTAACAAGCCTTTTATGTTTCTATAGCAACCATTTACAAAATCATCCCCTTCCTCTTCTGAAACAGGCTGGCACACCCATTTTTGAACCCTGCCCTCTCTCTAGCAGTGCACCAATTGTATCTAGTGACTGCCTGGTCCCATGATCTTCCCTACAGAACTTTGCATCGTTGGTCCCCTTCTGCTGCACTGACAGCCATTTAGTAAACCCCCGAGCCAAATCTTCGACGATCGATCACAGGAGAACGGATCGATCGGCAACTTAGCTAATTACTTATCATTGTGTAAATTGTATTGATGCACATATTAAAGGGAAAATGTTTTTGTTTTTTTTAAACGGCAGCTTGGACTGCTGCTGTAAGGCTACTGCCCATGTATTGGCTGCTGCACGCGTGCCGGGTATCCTGGGGTCCCCACGCTTCTCAGAGTTCATCAATGATCTTCCCACAGCATGTAATGGAGCCTCAATACACATGTATGCAGATGACACAATCCTATATGCACACAGCCTCTCCGACCTTCAACACATACTTCAGTCTGACTTTTTGAGACTTGAAAATTGGATTTCACAAAACAAATTGTT
Source organism: Ascaphus truei (assembly GCF_040206685.1). Classification (NCBI taxonomy): domain Eukaryota; kingdom Metazoa; phylum Chordata; class Amphibia; order Anura; family Ascaphidae; genus Ascaphus; species Ascaphus truei. The sequence goes on along the minus strand of NC_134485.1, from coordinate 13,554,459 downwards.
TTTAAACATGGACAAGACTGTAACAATGGTATTTGGGACCAAGGCTACATTTTTAAGGCTTCCAATGACTGAGTTTCAGATCATAACCAATGCTAATACCACCGTAACTCCTGTTACTAGTTTTAAATACTTAGGCATATGGTTTGACTCCCATTTAACATTCGAGATGCACATTGATGCCCTGACATCCAAAACCTATGCCAAACTACAGTAGGTGTACTTTACAGGAACAAATCTTTCCTAAGTCTGCTGGTCAGAAAGCGTATCGCACATCAGATGCTAATGCCAATTATCAACTATTGGAACATAGTATACGGCTCGGCACCCCAAACCCACCTTAGCAAACTTGATACCCTCTACAATTCAATATGACATTTTGTTCTCCAATGCAACTACAACACACATCACTGTGAAATGCTGAAAGAACTAGATTGGTCATCCCTTGAGTCTAGGTGCAAAGTTCATCTTTCCTGTCTTGCCTTGAAATACTTTCTGGACATGCTACCCAGCTATCTGAACAAGCTCCTCACCCCTACCACTTGCAGCACTTATCACCTGAGATCAGACTCCAAAAGACTGTTCATGGTCCCAAGGCTCAGGAAAGTATCCGGCCGCTCCTCCTTCTCTTACCGTGCACCCAAAACTGGAACAATCTACCGGACTCTCTCACATCCACCACCAGTTTATGTTCTACCAAAACTAACGCTGTCTCACATTTTAATCTGGTCTGTAATTGTTACATACGCCTATAACATATTATCTATAACTGTGCATGCAATAACTTGCATCTTAACTCAATGCCCAGGACAAACTTGAAAACGAGAGGTAACTCTCAATGTGTTACTTCCTGGTAAAACATTTTCTAAATGAAAATAAATAAATATCAGTTTAATGTCCGTAGTAATGCAGAATAGATATAGCCCCAGCCTTCACTGCACTTTCCCATCTTTGCTCATGCAGTGGATTTGTAATTAATGCCTCGCTTTAACATATCAACCCCAGGAGACTCCTATCTTGGATTGCTGTACATTGTCTGTGATTTCAGCCACAGCCTGATTCATTGATCTCAATGGAAAAAATGCTGGAGAGCGATTCATTGATCTCCGTCGAAGTATTTTTTTTGTAATGTTTGTTAACTCTTTCATTGCTAAAGAGAACTGGAACACACTCCAAAGCAAAGCACTGAATGTCGTTCTCTTACATTTGATACAGTTGCAAGCCGAAAGTATATGAAGGGTTTAGTATGCATGAGCCTGACACCTAGACTCCTTAGTGTTAATTTAATGTTAATTTGACTTTCCTGTTCTACAGCATTTCATACGAGCACCAAGTTATGGCTCAGCTGCTTGGGCAGCCTGCCAGTTCTTGCACCCCATGTGGGCCTGCATTCCTCGTAAGTACTCCTGGGGAGCAGATGTTGTAATCCGCATGCTACAAAACTCCATCAAACAGACCTGAGAAAATCCCTGTTGACAGACCATGTAAATTTGTCAACATTTGTAGCTGTAAAGTCATTTTCATGTCTGCTGTGCCAGTGGCAAGGTGGCCTGTTCTCAGGTCTAGATTACAATGGTTTTGTTGCACTCGGCAAGACATGAGCTCCGAGCCAAAGCTCAGCTATATTCCTGTCTGCGCCCATCTTGATAGTGTGCAGTTATCTATCAATACATTGTCATTATTTCACGTCGTATTACATGCTAGTAGGCTCAGAATGAAATACAGATCTTGCTACAATTACCTTTGTTCAGTGGCAGTTCTTAGCTTTTGTTTTGTATATGCACCTTCATTAAAATCTTTATACCAGGCATGTTCTCCGTCTCTTTAGCGAGACTTTGAATGGTATTGAATGCAGGTATTGGCAATGCCATTATAATCTGCAGGAAGAAAAACTGCAGGGAAAGAGGGGAGCATTGAGGGGGCATTGTAAAGACATTAACATACGTGAGTTATTAATATGTTGAGGAAGACATCTCTGGACCTGTAGAGGGAGGGGTAGTATGATTTAAGGGGGCGAGGGGTCCTTCCCCTAAGGAGCAGTGAGGTCAGGATTGGGGGTGGGAGGTTACAGGGGTATTTAACTGAAGTGAAGTTCCCACCCGCCCTGTTTTTATTGTTTATGGGGTGAGAGTTGAAAAAGGATGTCATCCATTGATCAGTTTAATCGTTGCAGCTTTGGGAAGGTATGGCGGGAGTAGTGTAACACAGGGGGGACTCGGTCAATATTGACCCGTTGTGGTGCGGTGTATGATCTTGTAATTGTGTAATCCACAGTGGAAAAAAGTGGTGCACAGCATGCGGAGGAAAAATGGAGTATAGCACATCCAAATAGATTAAAAACAATTTATTTGGAGGATGATATAGGTGACATCAAGATAGGTGGGTATATGAGACAACTCTGATGCGTTTCGGGTGTAGCCTGCCCTTTGTCAAAGAGTACTTTTGTACTCTTTGACAAAGTACTGTCTAATACCCTGTCGCTCTGATCCTGGGAATGTTTAGCCCAGTTTTTTCTATGATCTTGTAATTGGAAGTTTGGGGAAGTGGTGCCATTCCCTGCTCGGCTGGCGAACGGAATGGGAGCGTCCTTCCATATGATGAGATTTATACCATGAGGACTGTGCGGTGAGTAACAATGTAGGCACAAGCTGCGGGTATCCCTCGAGTACTTGGCTAATGGTAATGGAGCAATCTGGCCGGGTCCCTATTCTGGTTAATTGTTGTGCTTAATATGTTGTTATTAAAAAAAATGTGACCAGGTTATCCTCCCCAAAAAAGTTGTGTGGTGTGGGTCTTTGGGACCTGAGAAAGGGGATGCCTCGTAGCATGGGTAAGTCAAGCATTTTTAGAGAAAGAGGAGGTCAACCTGCACAGTCAGCCTCCAACGCGATAAAGTTAGTCTTGAATTAACATGCTACTGTAGCTATCAAAAGCAACGCCAATCACATGGTCTATTCTTTGTCAAGGAGACATTACTACTGTATGTGACGTATTGCAAAAGAAGAGAGCAATATTTTCAGCAAAGTATATAAAAAGATTACTCTTTTCGGATTTTCAACCCAATTAAAACAATTTCAATCAAGAAAATTCAAGAGGGGATGGAGTTTACAAAAAAATATGATTTTGATGAAAACAGACGGTCAATACAGACACACCTTGTCTGTTTACTATTTGCTGTAAACCCTGAGACCCTATTTGAGGCATGACTTTCTTTCATTTTTAGGGTAGCCTTATGTCCATTCCACGCATTTTTGTATTCCCTTACTGTATTAGCCCTTACTAGCTCTGTTGAAAGACTCTTCCATGAATCCACCACCATTTCTGTGAAACAGTACTTCCTGACACTTCCCCTAATGTATGCTACCCGTCTAGATTCAGAGCATGACCACTTCTCCAAGGGCTCTGACAAATGCTTTATTCCTGTACTTTGTTGGAACCCATAAACAGTAACAAATGGAAAGTTTCAATCATATCCCCTCCTCGCCCTTCTCTCCTCCAAGATGTATATATTTTTTATAACTCTCATTTTTATTTGGTATTACAGAGCATACATAATATCACCACCTATTGGCATACGTTACAGAATACCCAATTTTGTCATCAAAACAGTGACACGTAGACAGGACATGAGACAGACGTAACAAACCACACGTAAACCACATCACTAAGACGGACAGGACAAACTAGACTGGGGTGAGACACATTAGGGTGGGTGGGGGTGGGGGGCACCTGTAACTGCTGCATCGGAGCGGAGGATCTGCTATTAGCTCTATGTGTACGCTAGGGTGTGTTGTGGATATCCCGGTGGTTCTATGTTCTCCGTCGCTATGTCATCATCTCGTCTGGTCTGCTTTGTCCAAGGAGAACGCATTTATCTATATTAATGCAAAATTGTGGCGGCGTCCACCCCCGGGATGTCTGTTTGGGCCAGCCATGGGGCCCATACGTTTAGAAATTTGGAGCCAGAGTCGTTGATCCAACTCGTCAACTGTTCCATCTGGCAGACATGCCAAATTCTGTTCCTGATTTTAGCTATAGTGGGTAATTCCTGTTGTCTCCATACTGCTGCGATCTCACACCTCGTGGCGGTTGCGAAATGTGCAACCAATTTGAGTGTCGCGTTAGACACGTCCTGAGGCCGTCTGCCCACGAGGAACAGCCACGGGTCCAGGGGGATCTCCAAGTTCAGGATTCTTTCTAGCCAATCTCTAATAGATTCCCAAATCGGGACCACTTTCGGGCAAGACCACAGCATATGTTTTAAATCAGCCGTTTCCCCACACTGTTTTGGGCAGAGCGGGGAATAGTCCTTGATAAATTTAGATAATTTCAATGGGGTATGGTACCACCGCATTAGGACTTTATATGCGTTCTCCTTCAACGTGGCACAAATTGAGCTTTTGGCAGCTGCCTGTAGTATCTGAACCCATTCCTCGTCCTCTAGTGTCTCCCCTAAATCTGTCTCCCACTGTCGCATGTATTTCAGTCGGGGGGCGTCGGAAGTCTTCGGACAGACTACCTCCCTGTACATCCGAGAAGTTAGTCCTCTTGTGTCCGTCTCTCTGGAACACAGCTGTTCGAAATTGGTTCGTGCTGGGCGAACCGGGAATTTATTATAGAAAGCCCTAACCTGGAGGAATCTAAATAATTCTGTGTTGGGTAGCTTTTTCTCATCCTTAATCATATCGAACGTCTTGATATATTTACGTCCTTCCAGGTCCTTTAATCGTAAGTACCCCGCTTGCGTCCATTTTACAAATTTGTCACCTAACAGCCCTGGAGCAAAATCCGGATTTCCCACCAGGGGGGTCATCAACGACTGTCGTGTGGTCAATTTAGCTTTAAATTTAGATGACTCCCAGACCGCTAGCGAGTTCGCAATTGCACAGAGTGGCATCCCTATTGATTTCTTGCACTGTTTTGGAAGCCAAATCAGATCGTGCAGTTTTACTGGCGCGCAGCATTCTGTTTCTAGGGCCACCCATCTTCTATTTGCTGGGTTCGAGTGCCACTGGACAATTTGGCATAATTGTGCCGCCTTGTGGTATGCCAACAAGCAAGGTACCGCTAACCCTCCTCTTGTTACTGGTTTTGTCAGTATGCTTTTCGCAATTCGTGGGCTTTTTTTATTCCAAATAAATTGAATAATGCGAGCCTGCAGCGTGAGGACCTCAGTCCTAACAAGAGGTATCGGGAGTGCTTGAAACAGATATAATAGTTTAGGCAGCAGGTTCATTTTGACACTATTGATCCGCCCAAACCACGATATGCCATAGCCCGCCCAAACCCTGAGATCTTCCTGCAGTTTCTTCACTATTCTGGGGAAATTTGCTTTATATAGTGTATTGTAGTCCTTTGTGATATATACCCCTAAATATTTGATAGCGGAGGGTTGCCATTTAAAATTGAAGTTGAGCTCTATCAGTTTTTCGACCGGCTTGGGTAGATTGATGTTAAGCGCTTCCGACTTGGCCTGGTTAATTTTAAACCCCGACACCAAGCTGAAAGTTCCCAAGATCGCAAAGACGTTGGGCAAGGAGGTGAGGGGTTTTGACAGTGTCAAGATTACATCGTCTGCGTATAGCGCTACTTTATGATGCTGCTCCCCTATATCTATCCCTGTTATATCTGGGCTCGCTCTGATATGAGCCGCTAACGGTTCTATGCAGAGGGCAAATATTAACGGTGAAAGTGGGCAACCTTGTCTTGTCCTGCTACGGATGTTGAATATCTCCGAGGGGAACCCTTGGTGTCGCACCCTTGCAGTGGGACCATTGTAAAGGGCTAGTATTGCCTCTAGGAGGCGCCCCCCGAACCCAAACGCCCCCAGCGTCTCCCTGAGGAAGGGCCAGTCAATCCTATCAAAGGCCTTTTCGGCGTCCAGACTCAACAACATAGACGGGATATTTTTCTTTTTTGCCAAATCAATCAAATCTACAATCCGCCTAGTATTGTCTGCCGCCTGCCTGCCCTCAATAAAGCCTACTTGATCCGGGTGAATCAACCCCGGAAGGACAATGCCCACCCTGTTAGCTAACAATTTTGAGAAGATTTTAGTGTCCGAATTGATCAGGGATATTGGCCGGTAGCTCTTGACGTCTGCCGGGTCCTTACCGGTTTTGTGGATCACAGAGATAGACGCCTGGAGCATCTGCGCCGGGAGGGGCTCTCCTGCTAGAATCCCATTAAATAGGGACAACAAGTGGGGAGCCAGAATCTTGACAAATTTCTTATAATATAAATTTGAAAATCCATCTGGACCAGGGGCTTTAGCGGGTTTAAGGGACTTCATTACCTCCGTTACTTCCTCAAGGGTGAAGTCGCCCTGGAGTGCCTCCCGCTCCTCGCTGCTCAAGGTAGGTAGATTTGCCTCATTTAGGAATTTGTTCAAAGTTGCTGCGGTCTTTTGTGTGTGGCTGACCTTATCTCCGTCGTATAGTGTGGCATAATAATTCTTAAACACCTCCACTATTTGTCGAGGATCGGAGGTAAGGTCCCCCCCCTGAGATTTGATGGATGCTATACGGTAATTTGGAAGCTTGTTTCGGAGCTTATTGGCTAATAAGGTATCTGGCTTGTTGGCTTTCTCATAGAATCTGCGCTTTGACCATGCCAACTCCTTCTCGGCCTGAGAGGTCAGGACCAGGTTAAGTTTAATTTTAGTGTCGCTCAGTTCTTTCCAAACCAATTTATCCTTGTGCGTTTTGTGTTGAGCAGTGAGATGTGCCAATTTCTCACGTAGCTCTTTTACTTTCGCCTCTTTTGCTCTCTTTCTTTTTCCTGCTATGGTCATCAACACCCCTCTCATGGTAGCCTTATGAGCCTCCCATAGGGTGGATTGAGCCGACACACTGCCTTTATTGTCCTTAAAATATACTTGGATTCGCTCACCAATCTCTTTTGCAGTTACGGGGCATTTAAGGAGGAGTTCGTTGAGCTTCCAGTTTGCTCCAGGTCTGTCTAAGGCGTCTAATGTGCACCGCAGCTCTACCGGTGCATGGTCGGACCACGAGATTCCATGGATCTTTGTGTGCCCTACCACTGGGACCACTCTATTGGATACCAGGAGGTAATCTATCCGACTGTAGCGATTGTGTGGGTGGGAATAAAAGGTATATTCCCGTGCATTAGGATGTTGTTCCCGCCAGATATCAATTAGCTGACAGTCTTGCATACCCTTATGTATGGTTAGTACGTCCTGTTTGTGGGATGGGTTAGGTCTCGTACATCTGTCCAGGTCAGAGTCTAGTGTGCGGTTAAGATCGCCTGCTATGAAGATATGTCCCTTCGCGACAGTGTGTAGTTTATTAAAGAACTGTGTAAAGAATGTAGCGCTCGTCTCGCACGGGGCGTAGACTGACGCTAATGTCAGAGGTTGACTTTGTACCATCCCCGTAAGGATGATATAACGACCTTCCGGGTCCGCATATTGTTTATTTATATCTAACGCTAGTTTATTGTGTACTAAAATAGCCACTCCTCTTTTCTTTGCCTTGTTAGAGGCCAGATAGAAAGTTCTGTAGTTTTTGTCTAGATATTTCGGGTGATTGGAGTGTGAAAAGTGGGTTTCTTGTAGAAAAAGTATATCGGCTTTCAGGCGGCTATACTCTTTAAATGCGATTCTACGTTTAACCGGGCTGTTAAACCCTTTGACATTGTGTGTAATCATTATTAGTTCATTACTCATCCTTGTCTGCAGAAGAGGTGTGCTCCATTGGCGAGGTCATCTGGGCCGTTCGTTGGTCCGCATACTCCAACTGCTTCTGGGGATCTGTAGTTCTCCATCTTCCTGTAGTTTGGTGCACTATGGGGGGGAAGATACATGAGGGAGGGGGGGGAACATCCAGACAGACATAAACAACACATATAAACAGTGGTCTCAGAGCCTCGGTACCAGTACCCCGGCTGTGAGACCATCGCCCTTGGGTACTCAGTGTAGGCGGCCAGGTACTCCCTCCCCCCCTGCCCCCCTCCCTCCCTCACTGGAATCCCCTCCCAAGGGACTTTGCCGGTCATTGGGGTTGATGTCCTTTCCCGCTCCGGCTGTCGGTCCATGCAGGAACATAAGCAGGCTCGAACCCCGCTATCCGGCCTCTCTCCTATAAAATCTTCAAACAACAACTAGCAAACAATGCTTTCTTATGATCATTCCTTTGCCCTACGTACTCCCCTTTACGGTAACCTACCTCTCCCCTTTGTAATACATTATCCTTGTACCCCTAATTGGAGCTAATAATCACGCCTCTGTGTCTCTGTGTGGCGCCTCCGGCCTTTGCTTGGTCTGGTCCTATATATCCCTCCACTTTCAGTGGCTGTTGACCTCAATGAGCGGGACCACCGCATATAGAGACAAACTGCATCTGGTTAGTTGATTGCACCGGAATCAAGTGTATTTTGTTTACCTGAGGCCTTTTGATCTCTTTCCTATACTCACCATCTACCGTCCCGCGAGTGCATTACCTTCTCACCTCTGACTTTCTCCTATTTAATCTCTTCCCCTTCCCTTATCTCTCTCCAGCACTTCCATAAATCCTTCTCTTAAGCTAACGTACTCTTACCTTCCAATATATCACTTCCCCCTCCTTTCCCAACAACCTACTTACTCCTCTCTGCTACTCCTCCATACTCCTCCCCTCTCTGATCCCTCCTCCAACTCATCTACCTACTGCTCCTCTCATCCTAACCACTTGCCCTGAACCACCTACTTAACCTATTTACCCCATCCTGTCTCGCCCTATTACCCTTCCCCCTCCTTCCTTCTCACCTCACTTTCCCACTTTCACTTTCCCTCCCCTCCTCTGTATTACCCCCCCCCTATCTGCGCTACCCGTGCCCTTCTTATCTGCCTCTCCGGCTTTCCAATCTCTCACCCCTCTACCCCCCTTAGCTCCGCAATACATCAAGACCACAACAATTTCTTTTAATGTCCTCTGGTGCAGTCGAGCCCTGCGCCATGCTCCGTCGCCTTCTCCCTCCAGCCTGTGTGTAGGTGTCCGGGGTCTCTTCCTCTCGGTGGCCACTCCCTCAATCGTCGGCGCTGTTGCATCCGGCTCTTCAAAATGACGTCCCGCTAGGGTTTCCTCTGCTTCGCGCCACCTCCAAGATGGCCGCTCTGGGTCCCGCCCCTTCCGGTGACGTATTTCCTCCGGACGCCATCTTGGATTTGACAACCCGCCGAGGCAGACGCATCCTCTGCATGGCTTCCCGCTCACCTCGATCCTCCCGCCTTCCTGGTTCTGCGTTCCACTCCGTCTGTGCTGTCTCCGCCATCTTGAGAGCCATGCCACCGCCACGAGGTGAGTCCAAAAGATTTTTTAACAGGCGCCTGACGTCCCGGGCATGCGACATCCACCGGCTCTGTCAGGGGGGGGGGGGGGTGCAAAGCACATTAGTCCAGGGCAAAGGTGTAGTTTTCCTGATTTTTCGAACACCGAACTGTCAACTTTATTAGAATTCAAACTGTGGTGGAACATAGTAATTATACGTTTCCTCCTCCGTGAGTGGCCCCTTCATCAGCTGTGCTTCCGACCGTGGTCCAGGATGGGCCCGGGGCCGGTTCTTCCATCTCGGATCCCGTGGGGGTCAGCCGCAGCCCCAGCTTCTTCAGAAATGCCTCACCTTCTCCAGGGGCTTTCATGCTGATTGGGCGTCCATTTTTAATCACCATCAGCCTGAAGGGAAATAGCCAACGATAGCGGATGGCCTTATCCCTGAGGCATTTAGTTATGGGCCACAGCTCTCTTCTCCGGGCTAATGTAATTGGGGCAATGTCCTGGAATACTGCAATTTTGATGCCCTCAAATTCTCTCAGGGGTGCATTCCTTGCGTGCTGCAGCACCGCTTCTCTGGTCTTATAGTGATGGAGCCGCACTATAATGTCCCGCGGTCGTTCTGTTGGTTGTGGCTTTGACCGGAGAGCCCGATGGCATCTATCCATTCCCAGTTTATCTTGCGGGGAATCCGGGCACATATGGGCGAGCCACCGCGCCACGAACTCCTCACAGTCTCCCACAGTCTCTGGGACGCCCCGTAGGCGGACATTGTTGCGCCGGTCGCGGTTTTCTGCGTCTTCTTGTCTGTCTTTTAATTCGTTAATTTGCGCCTGCAGGTCCGCTGTCTTTTTTGTATTGCGCAGGCCAACCTTGGCGTTAGCATCCACCTTCACTTCAAGCTCCTGCGTTCTTGCCCCCAGGCTACCTACCTCCTTTCCCAGGGCTCTAATTTCAGCCTGCAACATGGATTTTAAGTCTGTATATAGTCTTTCAAAATCGCAGCGTCTTACAGGCAGAAGACCCTGATCCTCCCCTGTATCCCCCTCCTCCTCTGATTCTGATCCAGTGCGGGAGGTGGGTGCCCCTGCTGCCGTGGCTCTGCTCGGTTTAGCTCTGCCAAAATACTCTGGGAGCCCCTTTTTTTTAGGGGTTTTAGCTATCTTTTTTGACATCCTGGATGTTTAGTTAGTATAAGGTGGTGTTTTTATTCAAGTCTAGCCAGTTTTGTTGTTCGTTTTTTTTAGAAAAACAGGGAGTGAGGCACAGAGCTCTCAGTTCAAGCTTCCATGCTCCTTGCTTCCCAGCATGCACCTCCCAAGATGTATATATTAAGATTATTTAGTCTTTCCTGATAAGTCGTGTGCTGTAGACCACACACCATTATAACAGCCCTTCTATGCACAATCTCTAATGTATTTGTGTCCTTCTGGAGATATGGTCCTGAACACAATGCTCATCAATTATCTATAAAGTAACCCAGTCTGTGTGTTTCTGTTAAGACCTCTCCATTTGACTGGAGTTGGCCATTTCTGCTTTATAGCCAGGGCCGATTAGAAGGGGGGTGGAGGGGGGGGGGGGCAGGACAGATTACCGGGGTCTGGAAGGGGCCCCGGGGCCCGACTATGTTGCATGAGTTTTTGTCTCTCTCGGAAGTATCATTATTTGTCACTCCTTACCTGCCGCCCCCTTCTCCTTCTGAACCGCAGCTTCAAATGATGTCACTTTACCATGGCAACACGACGTTGTGCGACATCACGTTGGTGATGTCCACGGCGTCATTTGATGCTACGATTCAGAAGGAGGAGAGCGGCAGCAATGGAGGAGGCCGCCACTGCTAAGTGGGGGAGAGAAAAGAGTTGCTAGGGGGGGCAATTTTTTTTTTCACCGGGGCCCAAACCCACCCTGGGCGGCCCTGTTTATAGCTTGATGTTAACTCTTTAGAGTGCTGGCCCTCATGATATTCAGGTCACGCCATGGAATACTCAAGGGGTTAAATATCTGACTGACAAAAGTGTTTGATAATAGCAGAAAACCTTGATATATTGATACTAACAAACATTTCTCAACATCTACTGTAAATTAGAAGACACTAATGCAATCTATCACGCGCTGTGACCTGAAAATAATCCATCCATCCATAATAAAAATACATATGTAAATATATAAACATATAATTAGCACTACAGTATATAACATTGTTTGGTCGTGTGATGTGCGGATATGACCGTCTTTGGTTTTTCAATGTGTTCCCCAGAAATGTTTTAAGTAACTCACTCACCCAAGAAAATGTCACTTAAATACTCATTTGCTATTTCGCCAAAAAGTGTTATTCTTTCTTGGTTTATTCGCATAATGCAAAACTTGCTAATATACGCCTCATTTCACCAATTTTGAAACAACGAAAAAAGGTAAACGTTGTGACCGAGTTGGATAATCACATCAAAGTAATGTTGTGGGTGTAGATCAGAGTTAGGCCTCCTCCCCATTGCTCGTGGCTGCGCGCGCTGTGGCGTGCAATGTGCGAACAAGATACGGCGCTCTATGGGGGCCAGCTCCAGTCACTGCCTGCGCAACGCTTGCAGAAATCGCGATGCGCGACAGCCTTTTCCGGCGGCCGGGGGCTGGCTAGGTCACGGCGACGGTTCAGGCCAATGAGTTCGACACAGCCGTGTGATGTAATGGCCGCGCCTTCACCACGTCCCTTCCCCCGCCACCCCCTGTTGCGATCTCCTGTTCTTCTCTTGATGCGCAAACACACATCGCAGCTGAAACTTTTGGAACTGCTTTAAAAAGGGTTGTTTTTGGTGGAGGGTACGTTCTGTATCTGTACATGTCAAAGACACTTACAGTGCAGGTACTTGTGCGCATGTCCTAAGGCTACGGCCGCAGTCACCGCGTCCCTGCGCTCGTCGGAGCGCAAAATAAAAACCATACCAAGGTGTGAAGTGTCCCAAGGACTTTCCATTGCTTATTGAGGGTTCTGCTTTTTTTTTTAATTAAATAGTTACTGCGCCTAATTATGCTTATTTTTTCTTCAGTTTTTGTAATATTTCCATATTGTCCCAACAGTACAAAGTATCAAGCAGCAGAACACAGATCCCGCTACAAGGAGCGTACAGTCACATGGGGAATTGTGGGAGGAGGTCAAGCGAGTCAGGGCTGGTGCCCAGAGTCCACAGCAACCTAGAACCTCCCTGCATACTGTACCTCCCTGCATACTGTACCTCCCTGCATACTGTACCTCCCAGCGCAGCCTTTTCTCTAGCTTCTGATTATCTTTTACCTATCACAGCTCTCCGGTAATGAGCAGTCTGTGCATCCACTCGAGAAGAAAACACTGGTCGTAATGGTGAGCATAGGCGTGATGTTCAATCAGACAGTCCTGGCAGTCTGGCCAGTGTAACGTCGCTGCTACTGCTACAATTGATGGATCCTTGCTGAGGTGATGAAGAATTATGGACCAAACAGGTAAACATTTACCAAGCCACATATGAGTGGATGAAAGGCTATTTCTCTTCAGGGTTTATAAATGTTGATGTGTATGGAGTCACAAAAACACTGTGCTCTGCAGCATTAGGTTTTTACAAGGTATCTGATGTTCCGCCAAACTGCTTTCGGCAGCCACTATAATTAACACTTTGCTGCTCATTGTGCTGCTATGTTTCAATCTGTCTTCTACCTTACAGATATCTATGTGTCCTTTTATTTTTATAGTGCAGGGGAGGTCAACGCCAGTCCTCAAGGGACAGCTACAGGCCAGGTATTAGGGATATCCCTGCTTCAGCACAGGTGGCTAAATCAGTGGCTCATTCTAAGGCTATGGCTGATTGAGTATCCTGTGCTGAAGCAGGGATATCTCTAATAGCAGACCTTTTGGTGGCCCTTGAAGACTGGAGTTGACCAGTCAATGAGTAAGCCACTGATTGAACCACCTGTGCTGAAGCAGGGGTATTCTTAAAACCTGGCCTTTTGGTGGCCCTTAAGGACTTGAGTTGTCCACCCCTGATATAGCATTACAAAATTCACATCTCCTCTCCCCCCTGCACATTACATCTCCTCTCCCCAACCCCTGCAAATCACATCTCCTCTCTCCACCCCCTGCACATCACATCTCCTCTCTCCACCCCCTGCACATCACATCACCTCTCCCCGGCACATCACATCTCCTCTCCCCCCTTCACATCACATCTCCTCTCCCCCCTGCACATCACATCTAATTTCCCCCCTGCACATCACATCTCCTCTCCCCCTGCACATCACATCTCCTCTCCCCCCTGCACATCACATCTCCTCTCCCCCCTGCACATCACATCTCCTCAACCCTGCACACCACATCTCCTCTCCCCCCTGCATATCACATCACCTCTCCCCCCTGCACATCATATCTCTTATACCCCTGCACATCACATCTCCTCTCCCCTGCACATCACATCTCATATCCCCCTGCACATCACATCTCCTCTCCCCTGCACATCACATCTCCTATCCCCCTGCACATCACATCTCCTCTCCCCCTGCACATCACATCTCCTCTCCCCTGCACATCACTTCTCCCCTGCACATCACTTCTCCCCTACCCACTCCCTGCACATCACATCTCCTCTCCCCTGCACATCACATCTCCTCTCCCCCCTGCACATCACATCTCCTCTCCCCTGCACATCACATCTCGTATCCCCCTGCACATCACATCTCCTCTCCCCTGCACATCACATCTCCTCTCCCCCTGCACATCACATCTCCTCTCCCCTGCACATCACATCTCCTCTCCCCTGCACATCACTTCTCCCCTACCCACTCCCTGCACATCACATCTCCTCTCCCCTGCACATCACATCTCCTCTCCCCCCTGCACATCACATCTCCTCTCCCCCCTGCACATCACATCTCCTCTCCCCCTGCACATCACATCTCCTCTCCCCTGCACATCACATCTCCTCTCCCCCTGCACATCACATCTCCTCTCCCCTGCACATCACATCTCCTCTCCCCTGCACATCACTTCTCCCCTACCCACTCCCTGCACATCACATCTCCTCTCCCCTGCACATCACTTCTCCCCTACCCACTCCCTGCACATCACATCTCCTCTCCCCAACCCCTGCTGCTGTCAGGCCCAACTCAGTGCCGGCTGGGCCCCCTACAGCTTCCATTCTCGGGACCATTGTCCCTGCTAAGCCCCCCCCCCCACCCTCCATCACAGCCCTGATTGGGCAAGCCATGCTGGACGTCACAACTGGGGGCGGGACTTCTGGCGACAGGGCACTGCAATTCGCCCGAGGGTGGAGGTTCAAACAGCCGTGGAGGGGTTGGGATTGGCTGCAGCAATACAAACACTGAGGGGAGAGGAGGCTGCCTTGCCAGCTCCCAAAAGCCAGAGAGTGGGTTTGTCGAGCCCTGTGTATTTAAACTAGCCTAAACCCGCAAAGCATCTGTGGTACAAAAAACTCTCTCTCCCCCACCCTTTCCTCATCTCCTCCTCTCTCTCTCCTTTTTCCCCCTCTCTTCCCATCATGTTTCTGGAACCCACCTGACTAATGCCACCTCATGATTTTATTGTGAAGACAATACCCCAAGGAAAGAAGCACGTGCTGTATGTATGTGTAACCCCCTTTTAATTGCAGGCAGGTGGCACACACATACACTGCCCCTTGGCTGCAATAGGACACTATAACTCCCAGCATGCTGTGCTGCAGCAGGCAGCCACTTCTGGTACAGGAGGACGAGACTTGTGAAGGACAGGGCCTCAGCTAATGAGATTGGACTCTGGACAGGCGGGATTAAGGAAGGAACTCTCTACGAGTCCCTGGCAGGACTCACGGAGGCAGAGCTGCCACAGCAGATCTGCGCGCACCTGAGCGATCTCAGGGCTGACTGCTGGCAACCCGGGGCCAGTCTACGTTCCGCCTGTGTGAGGGGACGCTGGCTGGCAACCCGGGGCCAGTCTACGTTCTGCCTGTGTGAGGGGACGCTGGCTGGAGGCCCGGGGCCAGTCTACGTTCCGCCTGTGTGAGGGGACGCTGGCTGGCAACCCGGGGCCAGTCTACGTTCTGCCTGTGTGAGGGGACGCTGGCTGGAGGCCCGGGGCCAGTCTACGTTCTGCCTGTGTGAGGGGACGCTGGCTGGAGGCCCGGGGCCAGTCTACGTTCCGCCTGTGTGAGGGGACGCTGGCTGGCAACCCGGGGCCAGTCTACGTTCCGCCTGTGTGAGGGGACGCTGGCTGGCAACCCGGGGCCAGACTACGTTCTGCCTGTGTGAGGGGACGCTGGCTGGCAACCCGGGGCCAGTCTACGTTCCGCCTGTGTGAGGGGACGCTGGCTGGCAACCCGGGGCCAGTCTACGTTCTGCCTGTGTGAGGGGACGCTGGCTGGCAACCCGGGGCCAGTCTACGTTCTGCCTGTGTGAGGGGACGCTGGCTGGAGGCCCGGGGCCAGTCTACGTTCCGCCTGTGTGAGGGGACGCTGGCTGGCAACCCGGGGCCAGTCTACGTTCCGCCTGTGTGAGGGGACGCTGGCTGGCAACCCGGGGCCAGTCTACGTTCCGCCTGTGTGAGGGGACGCTGGCTGGCAACCCGGGGCCAGTCTACGTTCTGCCTGTGTGAGGGGACGCTGGCTGGAGGCCCGGGGCCAGTCTACGTTCCGCCTGTGTGAGGGGACGCTGGCTGGCAACCCGGGGCCAGTCTACGTTCCGCCTGTGTGAGGGGACGCTGGCTGGCAACCCGGGGCCAGTCTACGTTCCGCCTGTGTGAGGGGACGCTGGCTGGCAACCCGGGGCCAGTCTACGTTCTGCCTGTGTGAGGGGACGCTGGCTGGAGGCCCGGGGCCAGTCTACGTTCCGCCTGTGTGAGGGGACGCTGGCTGGCAACCCGGAGCCAGTCTACGTTCCGCCTGTGTGAGGGGACGCTGGCTGGCAACCCGGGGCCAGTCTACGTTCTGCCTGTGTGAGGGGACGCTGGCTGGAGGCCCGGGGCCAGTCTACGTTCCGCCTGTGTGAGGGGACGCTGGCTGGCAACCCGGGGCCAGTCTACGTTCCGCCTGTGTGAGGGGACGCTGGCTGGCAACCCGGGGCCAGTCTACGTTCCGCCTGTGTGAGGGGACGCTGGCTGGCAACCTGGGGCCAGTCTACGTTCTGCCTGTGTGAGGGGACGCTGGCAACCCGGGGCCAGTCTACGTTCCGCCTGTGTGAGGGGACGCTGGCTGGAGGCCCGGGGCCAGTCTACGTTCCGCCTGTGTGAGGGGACGCTGGCTGGCAACCCGGGGCCAGTCTACGTTCTACCTGTGTGAGGGGACGCTGGCTGGCAACCCGGGGCCAGTCTACGTTCCGCCTGTGTGAGGGGACACTGGCTGGAGGCCTGGGGCCAGTCTACATTCCGCCTGTGTGAGGGGACGCTGGCTGGAGGCCCGGGGCCAGTCTACGTTCCGCCTGTATGAGGGGACGCTGGCTGGAGGCCCGGGGCCAGTCTACGTTCCGCCTGTGTGAGGGGACGCTGGCTGGAGGCCCGGGGCCAGTCTACGTTCCGCCTGTGTGAGGGGACGCTGGCTGGAGGCCCGGGGCCAGTCTACGTTCCGCCTGTGTGAGGGGACGCTGGCTGGCAACCCGGGGCCAGTCTACGTTCCGCCTGTGTGAGGGGACGCTGGCTGGAGGGAGAGCAGTGGAGCATCCAAGTGAGAGCAGCAGGAGGAACTTCCACGTCAGAGGGGATCTTCAAGGGAAGCAGTATAAAGGGGTACCGAAGCGTTTTGCAGGCCTGCTACAATAATAAGTAGCTAACAACCTCCACTGTGTTCCGGCCCCATCATACAGGCCTTGATACCCAGGATTGAGTGGCCTCAGCAATAGACACTGACATACACCCACGCAGTGTTGAATGGGGAGTGTAATGTTACTATGTTATGGGATGTATTTAGTGATCTTTCTGTTAAGGATCATAAGGTACCAGAGTGTCCATTGTTACTTTCTTTATTAATACTGTTATACCATAAACACTACTGTAGTTTATTTCCCGTTGTCTGACCTAAATCCACGTGTGGCATGTCACATATAAAAGGAGTGGCTCGGTGATTAAAGAAACTGAGTTTGAATCATGGGAACCTAGTGCCAGCTACTTGTGACCTTACCAGAACACACTCCTACTGTCTCTGTACGTTCTTCCTATCTACCAATTAGATTGTAAGCTTTTTGGAACAGGGACTCATTTTCCTAAATGTTACTTTTATGTCTGAAGCACTTCTCTCCATGATCTGTTATTTGTATTATTTGTTATTTATTTGATTACCACGTGTATTACTGCTGTGAAGCGCTATGTACATTAATGGCGCTATATAAATAAAGACACACATACAGTACATACCTTGGACAAGTCACTTTATCACCCTGTGCCTCAGGCAAAAAATCATAGATTGTTAGCTCATCTGGGCAGGGGCTGTGTCTGTAACATTCTTATGTGCTGCGTACCCTGCGCTATACTGTAATTGTGAAGCACTTTGAGACCCATTGGGAGAAAAGCACTATATGAAATAAAGTTATAATAAGGCAAACTCAGGCCCTCACCTCCAGCAGCAGTGTTAGTCTGAGGCATTTAAGAGGGGTTACATATATATGTAAGTATGTATGTATGTTTGTATGTCCATCATCAGGTAAACATTCTAGTCCAGCCATTGTTGCCACAACAATGTTATAATGTTGTCCCTTGAATGGTAAAGATTCAACCCCTTCCTTCCTTTCCCTCTCTCTTCCTTTGCCTCTCCCTTCCTTTTCCTCTCCCTTCCTTTTCCTCTCCCTTCCTTTTCCTCTCCCTTCCTTTTCCTCTCTCTACCCTTTTCCCTCACTTTCCTTTTCCCCATGTTTCTTTGTTCCTCTCTATCCCTTCTCTCTCCCCCTCTCCCCCTCCCTCTCTCCTCATGTTATGGTCATCTGACTACCTTGCGGGACAGACAAAAACTGTGTGTCTCTCTCTATCTCATCTTCAGCCCTTGTAGATCTGCTGCTGGATGAAGCCTCTCCAAGGATCTTCCAACTACTGCGGTTGCAGCCTCTCTTCTCCCCGTTGCTCCAACAAATTGTCAGATTTCAGCCTCCCATTTTACTTTTGATCGTAGTCTTGGTCTTTTAATCGCTCTTTAAATCCAGTCAAGTACCATTTTTGTCCAGCAATAATCATTTCTTCTTGTGATATTTGCTATTTGAATTTCTTCTCCCTTGTGATGGTGCCACACACTTGTGTTACATTTCTAACCTACTCATTATTTTCCCTTCTATTCGGGTTATACTCATCACACAGCCCCCCACACTTCTTTGCATTGTCTGAAGCTTCTGAATTATCGTCGCATTTAGGGTCTATTTATACCTACAGTATGTGATGATATCACGGGTTTCTATTGGTGACTCCGTGGCAAAATAAAAATATAAATATTGCGATTCCTACTTTAAGGGTAAACTTGTAAATCGCAGACGTCATAATTTTCAAAGTCTGGCACATAATAGTTGACATAAATAATGTTTTCACACAAGAAAATGCTAAATTCATTTATACAAAGGGTATTATTTCATGAACTGGTGATCCTGCAAATGTGACCCCCTCAACACCAGAGCGGCCTGCAACCCTGTAGCCCAGTGTTTCCCAACTCTAGTCATCAGGGAACCCCAACAGGTCAGGTAAGGTCTTAAGGACATCCCTGCTCCAGCACAGGTGGGTCAATCCGCGGCTCTGACATTTTGACTGAGCCACCTGTGCAGGGATATCCTTAAGACCTGACATGTTGGGGTTCCCTGAGGACTGGAGTTGGGAAACACTGCTGTAGCCTAATCTTTATATTAACCCCTTCAACACCGAGAGTGACCAGCAATGCTATAGGCAAATTTCCATATTAACCCCTTCAACACAAAAGGGACCTGCAATGTGTTGCACCTCCCCTGATGTTGAAGGGGTTCATATTTGGAAAGGACTACGGCAACAGTGTAGTATTTCACATGTTGATTCTGTGGACGGTATAATACTTAGGGGAGGGAGGGAATAGATGAAGGCTGTCACAGTGACAAAATTAATGTCATTTTTGGATGACTGCAATAAGTGAGAAGGTGGCTACCCCTCACCCCCCACCTTCCTCCATGCAGCCCCCTTTTCTTACTCGAAGAGGTGTTTAAAGCGCGAGGCCAAATCGAATGAGGCCTGACAGCGGCACAATCAGAAAAATGATGGCATTTCCCTAAACACCGTGTGTAAAATGGTAATTATCCACAGGGCTGTGACAGCTGGCACTTACTGGAGAAGAGAGAGGCGGGAAGAGAATGAGAGGTGGAATGCAGCTCCTTGTCTTCATTCTCATCTCGGAAAAGGAAGAAATAAATAAAAAGATTGCGGGCTATAACGATAGCAGGTCTATGCTGTCATGGGCTGCAGATGGACTATAGAAAGGAGATTCCTGTCTAATGTACTTAGAAATGATTATATTATCACTACCGTTTATGTTTCTAGACCAGGGGTGGCCAACATCAGTCTTCAAGGGCCACCAACAGTCGTTGACTGATTGAACCACCTGTGCTGAGGCCAGGATATCCTAAAAACCTGGCCTGTTGGTGGCCCTTGAGGACTGGAGTTGGCCACTCCTGGTCTAGACCATTGTGTGCTAAACACTGTGCAGATGGAGCAGCAGTTATTGCACTCACTGGGATTTGGACAATGGTAAAACGGTGCTCTCGTTACCTCTTCTCGCACGCGGCTTATGCAAAACCATGGCCTCGTCTCCCGCGGGTGCGTTGTGTCCGTCCCCTGGCACTGCACCAGCAGGAGTAATAACATCTTACAAATCTAGCCCCCGTTGACACAAGGCGTTGAGTAAATGACGGCCCATTATTTAACAGTAGTGCTAATAAAAACAAATCGTTAAAAAGATAACACTCATTATTTTGTGTGTTTACTCGCGTTAACGACGGTAATAACATCTGCTCTGCACAAAGCAGAGCAATACAAGCATAATGAGTCCCTGCCCTGAAGAACAAATGACTTTCTCAAGGTCATATGTGTCCCGGACCAGTTAAATCAATTCATATATTTATACCCACACAACACCCCTGTAAGATCAAAACCCAGACTCTCCACATCCTATATATATATATATATATATATATATATATATATATATATATATATATATGTGTCAAAAAGGAGTGCCACAGAGTATGTGACAATGTATAAACATAAGACAGAGAGCCCCGATGCTACATCTTTTCTTTGGCCAAAGCATTTGTAAACTGCAATACCGAAGAATGTAACTGATTTACCCTCTCTTATGAGAAAAGAACAGATAAGTATGTAACTGTATGATTTTGTTATGTTGGATTATTTCTTATTGTTAGACTGCCTGCACAGCTGTAGATCCTCACTCAGGACAAACTCAGATCCTACGCGTTTCGCAACACCCCCATGCTTCATCAGGGAACCTATATATAATTTATTTTTGAAATGTTCTTCAAATATGTGGTGAAATAATTGATCAACTTTCTCAAAATAATCATCAATGTTTCTGTTGGTTTGGTTTAACGTAAAATGTTACCGGTCAGAGGTTTCTCACCAAAAACAGATGTCTGAAGGTTGTGCATCAAATACTGTATGCACTGTATGCGTGACGAGGCAAGGAGCGGTGTGTATAAATTAGATTTCCCAATCATTGGAGCTCAACAACAAAAATGACCAATGACTAGCACTTTGCAAAGACTACGCATATTTCTTCTGGATTTAAAAATACATGTACGTGATTTTTTACTTAAAAAAACATCAATCACTGAGACTAATTCAATCAAAAATATCACGGTATTAGTTTATAGTGATTGCATTTTTAAGGTAGTGCCCACAACTATGCACATTTTCTGTTCAAAATAACAACAACCCAGTCTGACTGATTCTTAGCCGGAATAGTCAAATGCCCTTCACTGAAGTATAACTGGTAAGAAACATAAGTCCTTTCCCATTGCGTTGGTTTAAAATCTCTCTGATTTTGGCCCTTGGCGGTTGACATTTCTGTAACTGTAATGCATTGCTGCACTCGGAATGTGCTGGGGAGAATAAGAGCTCCTTGGTCTAGTGAGGCGCTGACATGGTTAATAGAATTACCACCTGCACTGTTGCTTTGTAACTGCATCCTGCTGCTGGTCTGGGGTACGGAAAGCCGATGGCAATAGTTCATAAACAGAGGAAGTTAAAAATCCAACATTTGATGCATTGATAAATATTAGAAAGGGAGTAAAAAGCTAGGCAACGCTACAGTGAAAAATGACTTTTTAAAAACACCCAGTGATTTATGACATTTCCATTGTGTAAGGAAAGCTTTTTTATTAACGAATAGCCAATCCATCTATTTTAATGCAATAACAATAGCTTACAAGCATAATTTATTGTGGCTATTTCACAATGCATAATTACACGATAAAACATATGTAAAGAATCATTTACAGGCTGCCTTGAATTAGGCAAATTTATTGGAACCATGGCTCTTTGTGATACTATGGACAGGAAGGGTAAGGGTCACACACATTAGCAGAAAAGGGCTGAAACCACCTGATTATTCTGTTGTACAGATTGTGTGCTATGCACCATACATTATTCATCATAACAATGCAGATTTTTTTTTACCACTTCTGTCCTTCTTTACAATCCTACCTTCTTGTTCTCTGCCCTTGCTCCCAAGGACAATGTGCAATCTTTTCCCAACTCTGCCTCTACATCTGCATCCTTCCTCCTCTCCTTCAGAACACTGCACACAGTGATAACTTTTTTTATGGGATGTCTGTACAGATGTGGAATGCATACAGATGTGACCCATCTGAAAGATTAAACTTTTTGGTAATCTGCAAAGGTTCAGAATTACAGCTGCTATGAAGAATGAACATGCCGGTTTCCCTTAAAAGGGAGTCTGGGACTGGCAGTATACATGGAGGAATATGTAAGGTACCAAGGAAGTGGTATGTAACATGATATACTTCAAGGGCTATCCATGCGGCCTTTGTGCCCTCAAAAGGCAGCACAGTATATATTATGTGCACAGGCAGAAGGGACGTTGCAGCCATGGGTAGGAGCTTTTCCCCGCGTCGGTTAGATGCTTAATGCCGGAATGCTGGTGAATTCTGCCCTTCTCCTCTTCTTACACTTGGAACTAGTCATTAGCACAGTAGAGGAGTGAGGCATTACAGTATTTATCAGAGAGAGCAGGGAGAAGCTATGATCCACGCCAGCAACATCTCTGCTCACACTGCACTAGGGAAAGAGGAAGAGTGGGCTGCTTGGATGGGCAGAGCTTCTGGGCCAAAGGTGAGGATCTGTCTGTTGCTCACCAATTTCAAGCTCCTCAGGGCAGGGAATCCCCAAATAGACTTTTCGCACGTATCTCCACTTGCATTCTTCCCTTTCTGTCCGTCATCACTTCACACCCCAAACCGCTCAAAGGGTTAAACACAGCAGAACCTATGAGCATATACAATGATGTGGTTTGCATAATGAATGTAAGTGCGTGTTAATAAACTTCCCCTTTTGTACAATCATTTTCACGCCCATTCCTTGTGGTCACTACAACTTCATCTGGTCTCATCGCTGGCAAATGAAAGGGGTCTATGAATCAAGAAAATGGTTGGTGCTGACACATTTCTGATCGACTGCGTCGGCGGATATAGAATAAGCCCCAGAGGCTCATATTTACTAAGCAGTGATATTCCATACGACGACTTCAACTTGTCTTTCAGCACCGGGAGCTGTCCATCTCATGGAATAGCATACTATACACAAGTGTATTGACTGCAAATTGGTCTGACAATACAAGTCTATACACCATCCAAGCACAGAGACAACACAAGCACAATTAGAACACAGGAATGCTCGAAGCACAAGTTTACAGACAACACAAGACTAGACAACACAAACTATACAAAGTAAACACGTCTGCAGACTGCACACGTGAATAAACTGTTCAGGCATGTAGACAATGCACACATACCGACAACTGAAGGGTACAGACAATGCAAAATGGAGACAATTCGACAATAGAAGTGTACAGCCACTGGAAGTATAGAACCAATAGAAGTATACATCCAATGGAAGTATAGAACCAATAGAAGTATACAGCCAAGGGAAGTATACAGAAAATACAGGCTGACGGAACACAGTATAAACACACAAACATTACACGCATACAGCTATTTTAAAATATAGTGAATTACGATGTACAATGATATAAAGACTAGGAGGAATATTCCCTTCCCTAGAGAGCTCACTATCTAAACAGTGTCGTACAGTATTTCTCCTTAGATCCCTATGGGCACAGCAAACTAAATCATATGCATAGTATGTGTTTACATTGTATTGTATTGTATTGTATGTCTTTATTTATATAGCGCCATTAATGTACATAGCGCTTCACAGCAGTAATACATGTGGTAATCCAATAAATAACAGATAATATAAATAACAGATCATGGGAATAAGTGCTTTAGACATTAAGGAAGAGGAGTCCCTGCTCCGAGGAGCTTACAGTCTAATTGGTAGGTAGGGAGAACGTACAGAGACAGTAGGAGGGAGTTCTGGTAAGTGCATCTGCAGGGGGCCAAGCTTTATGTGCCATGTGTTCAGAATAGCCACAGTCCTATTCATATGCTTCTTTAAGCAAGTGTGTCTTAAGGTGGGTCTTAAAGGTGGATAGAGAGGGTGCTAGTCGGGTACTGAGGGGAAGGGCATTCCAGAGGTGAGGGGCAGTCAATGAAAAAGGTTTAAGGCGGGAGAGGGCTTTAGATACAAAGGGGGTAGAAAGAAGACATCCTTGAGAAGAACGCAAGAGTCTGGATGGTGCATAACGAGAAATTAGGGCTGAGATGTAAGGAGGAGCAGAAGAGTGTAAAGCTTTAAAAGTGAGGAGAAGAATGGAGTGTGAGATGCGGGATTTGATCGGAAGCCAGGAGAGGGATTTCATGAGGGGAGATGCTGAGACAGATCTAGGAAAGAGTAGAGTGATTCTGGCAGCAGCGTTAAGGATAGATTGTAGGGGAGACAGGTGAGAGGCAGGAAGGCCGGACAGCAGGAGGTTACAGTAATCAAGACGGGAGAGAATGAGGGCCTGAGTCAGAGTTTTAGCAGTCGAGCAACAGAGGAAAGGGCGTATCTTTGTTATATTGCGGAGGAAAAAGCGACAGGTTTTAGAAATGTTTTGAATGTGAGGGGCAAATGTGAGAGAGGAGTCGAGTGTGACCCCTAGGCAGCGTGCTTGGGCTACTGGGTGAATGATCGTAGTTCCAACAGTAATGTGGAAGGAGGTAGTAGGGCCAGGTTTGGGAGGAAGTATGAGGAGCTCTGTTTTAGCCATGTTGAGTTTAAGGCGATCTAAACATGTGATCTAAACAATAGCAAAGGATACATTGCCAGTTCTTATTGATATAGAACGGATAGGCTGCACTCAATGTGAAATCAGCTCCAACTAAAAGAGGTGAACATGTATTATTGTGTAAGTAACCGAAACAGAAAACAGGTCATACTGTGTCTGGTAGAAACATGAAAACTATCCAAAGGGCAGTCGCAATATTTTTAAGGGTTTTTCTTTCCAAATTTTGCTTCCCTGTGAGATGTTTCTCCAAGCCTCAAAGGGCAAAAGTCCCTCAATATGTTGTGTAGATGAGTGTTTTGGTAAGTATATAAGTCAATGGTTGCTCTATTAAATATTACTCTCTCTCTCCGACTCTTTCTCATCTCTCATCTCTCCCCCTCTCCTCTTTCTCCCCTCCCTCCTCTCCCCTCCCCTTCCTCCCCTCTGTAATGTGTCTTACAAACACTTGGGGAACCCCTTGCAAACTATTACTCATCCTTGTTTTTTTTGACGGCTGAAAGGGCAATAATCGCCTGGTTTGTGACCTTGCGTGAAGGTTCTGCACATCTCTAGTTTCTGGCATTTCAAGCGCTGGAATACTGAAACAGAAGTTCCCCAGTTTCTCTTTATTTCTGTCACTAGGAAAATGACCAGCTTGCCTATAAACCAATGTTATTCTGGCATGCCCTGTTCTTGAAATGCATAGGCAAAGTTTGACTAGGACAGGGAAAGGTTTCTAGAACAGGGGTAGCTAACTCCAGTCCTCAAGAGCTATCCCTGCTTCAGCACAGGTGGCTCAACCAGTGGCTCAGTCGAAGAATGTTCAGCATAGATTACCTTGACTCAGGGTGCTGGATTCAGGCGGCTGGGTGGAGAAATAGGAATGGTGAAAATGATGGGTGCCAGGAACTTTACTTGTACATCAGTATTTATTCACGTCCCCAGACACTGGGATACATCCCACACACATATGACAATGTTGTAACATGTTATCGTGGTTATTCATGAACACTGTGCTTCCTTAAGTGCCCACTCTTAACACTCAGAGGGAGGTGTATCTATAGGTTACTTTACTGGAATTGGATCTCCCAAACCCCCCTTTCAGAGTAATGTCTGTTATACTCCATTTAAACTGGGCAATTACTGGGATCCTGGTCGGTCATCTGCAGATGAAGATTGTACCAGTTTCGGAACTGCCACTTCCACATACTGTAGGCTGGAAAGAATACATGTACAAATCTGCCAATAGAGCTGATCCACTGACACCCGGGAGCCATCGGTCTGGGGCCCTTTGTGGCATGTCGTTCTCTCCCCTCTGGGACCTGCTTGTTGCTGTTAGCCATCTCATTAAAGGCAATGTCCCTATCTATAACATAACAAATAAGAGGGGGCAAGGTCTCTTCTACTACTTTATGGACATATCTCTATCTACTCTCCCCGATGCTCATCTCCTCTTATCCTCCAGGAACCTTCCAGATCCTTCCTCTTGTCTTATATACTCCCTTGTGCTGTCAGTATCCCCATAGCAACACAGGGTAGGGCCCAGCATATACGAACCTGCTAGTAACCCCTTAGGGGGGGTGACATACATATTTGCTTGTGTTATTAGTTAGAATTTCAATAGTCACAGAGATTATCTGAGTGTTTTAACTCTGCTTCAAAGAGATAGTCTTTATATGCTCTTTATTTCACTCAGACCTCTTTTGCAACTTGTGGTGGGGGGGGAGGGGGTGGTTACTGTCAAGCAACTTTCATGATTCATTTTGGCAAAAACAAGAGGTATTTGTTTCCCAACATTTCTTTTGAGGGACATAAAACACCCCAGATGGCTGGTCCGGCCTTGGCAGTGTGTGCCGAAGATGGAAGCCAGATCCTGGTAGTCATCAGCAGGTCTGAGGTTTGCAAATAATGAGCAAAGCACATTAATATAATGAAGCATCACACGTAGGATCTTAGCGGTGTGATTCATTTCTCAACACCCGGTGCCAAGCTCAAACATCAGGCCAACAACCGCAACACCGGTGCACAAGTACTGGCCGCCTGGAGCTCTTTAGCCATACTGAAATGATATACAGTAAGAAGACAGTTGTGGTTGTGTTCTGAGTCTGGTAAAGGGCAGTACTTGTATCAACATTATATTTTGTTTATTTATAAAAAAATACTTTACCAGGAAGTAATACATGGAGAGTTACCTCTCGTTTTCAAGTATGTCCTGGGCATTTATTGGAGTTGTAAAAAAGTGAATGCACTCAGTCCTTTTTATGCCCTCAAAAAGGAGGAGGGCACATGGGCTAAAATAAAAACTAGTATGGCCGTCTGCAGCATCAATGTCTCAGTGGCAAAGACATTACCCAGCACCGCAAAGCTTCACAGGATCCTCCGGCAGAGAAGGGATTAAACAATTGATGACTTCCTGAAGCTGAACCTGCTAAGCTGTGCCTGCAACGTTTGCCCTGGACCTGGCTCATTGCACATACAGTAGCAAGAACGGAAACATGACACAATGTCTTCCCAGGTCATTGTACGAGAGCCAATTGGTAACAGTCTACAGATTTCCTACTGACCCTCAGCAAGGTGTCAGCTGATGCATCATTCCATAAAGAACCACTGCTGAAATGTCACATCTGGGAGACTTTAACCTTTGCGCACAATCACGGAGTAACAGGTTAGAAAGGGAATAGGGTGGATGAATAGAGAACACTTACGTATAAAAATAATGCAGAATACCATAATACCATCTCATTCTAATAAATTATATTAAAAGTGAAAGTGGGGGGGGAGAGAGGGATGAGAGAGAGAGACAGAGAGAGCGAGAGAGAGAGAGAGAGAGAGAGGGGGGGAGAGGGAGAGAGAGAGAGAGAAAAGAGAGGCGTGGAGGGAAAAGAGGGGGGGAGAAAGAGAGATAGAGGGAGGGAGGAGAGAGAGAGGGGCGGAAGAAAGAGAGGAGGGAGGGAGAGAGAGAAAAGGGGAAGAGAGAGTGAGAGAGGGGGGAAGAGGTTAGAAGAGGGCGAGGAGGAAGAGAGAGGGAGGGATGGGGGAGAGAGGGAGGGTGAAGGAGAGAGAGATGGGGAGGGGAAGAGGATGGAGTGGGGGCGGTGGGGAGAAGAGGATGGGGTGGGAGGGAAAGGGGAGGGGTTAGGAGGGGTAATATCTAATAGTGTTATTTTTACTTAGAGCTCATATCGCACACATGGGAAGGTATCTTCACAGCATATTAGCATGATATATATAATATATATATATATATATATATATATATATATATATATATATATATATATATATATATATATAAACCGTGTAAATGCTGAAAGTAGTGTCTGAAGTTCCCTCTGCAATTGAATGGGTTACATTAGGTAGCTAAGCAAGCACCCTGGGCAGTATTTAATTGTATGCCTGCTATCCAGTAAGATCTTATATTCCTGTAAATAAACAATAAGATGCTGATGAGCATCTAATGCAAAACAGGCAAATGAAAAAGAAAATGTGCAGCAGAATCATTTTACAGAACTGGCCAGTTGACAGCTTTGATGTATTCCTATCGCTTTATGTTTATTCATTTAAAATACATTAACACGAGAGACACACTGGGATGTAGGCATTATTTCCAAGTATCTCTCGAATTACAGTGAAATAAACAATATGTAGCTATAGATATATGTTGAAGGTAGAGTGCCACTTGCCAAGTCTAAAAATATTAAAACACTGTCTTTAATCATTGTGTATTTCTAATAAGTGGGATATTATTGAGCAAGAACCGCTGTGACATTTGATCTTGTAAAGCACACACCTCACTTAGGTATAAAGCCCTCTGTAGCCTCCAAGAAAACCCCAATCTATGAAATATCTATACAAGGTTTACCATTCGAAGTTAAGGTTTCAGGCATAAACTGGTAAAAGAGAAAAAGAACAAAGCGCACGACTCTCACAGCGTAAAAAAGTAATTATGTTGTGGCAATAATAAAGTGTAAATGATTGCACGTACAAGTACTAATCATATAAGCAGGGCGTGTTTAGGGTACATGTTACCACTCTGGAAGATGGGGACTTGCTTCGTGGAGCTCCTTCAGCACACTGCTCCTGATCCAGTATATTAAATACAGTAGCAGGAGGGGCAGCCAAACAACGCTAGCAAGTGCTGTCCGTAACACAGTACCCAATGAAGGTTATATTGAAGAGACAAATGGAAACACATCTCTCCTGCTCCATCCGATCCGCTTCAACTCAAAGCCCGTCAGGGAACAGCAAAGCTTCTGACTCGCCACACTCACAGACAGGACTCATACGTCACCTCATCACACCGTAGGTCCACAGCCGGCCCCCCAGTGATCAGTGAAGTAAACAAAATTCCCGTGGGTAGCGCAAGCAGGATGAAAGACGCTGGTAGTATTGCAGGAGAGTGTCCAATGTAGTATAAACAATCCTACATGTTTCTAAGCGAAATACTTCATCAGGGATCTGGTAAAGTTATTAAACAGTGTGTGCCTGAAGTTTCTCATGCCAATGCACCTTTAAAAAGACTGTACACGCTATTCATTCTCTTAACATGCTGATGACTTTTTGTGGTACAGTACAGTATGTGCTAGGTTATCTTGGAATGTCAAAACATAGTTGTATGTACATATCATTTTACAGGCATTATGAGAGCTGATCCCAAGGACCTGACCATGGTCTTTAGTACACAGAGATAAAGGAATTAGCACAACGCCACAAGGAGATGGAGCTGGGACCAAACCAGAAACACGGAAGGAACACAGGTTTTACATTACCTGGACCAGGCCGTACAAAGGTGAGCAAAGTATTGCTGCCCAAGCTGTAGCTTAGTGAGACCCTTAGATCAACTGTTGTATCCCCTTGTTTGTCTCAGCACCACATTCAAGTAATGGGACCCAAGCCAATGAGCACACAGAATCTCCAGTGTGATACTCTAACTGCCCCCTTTATTATCTTTCTGGCGGCCATATTATCCACGCTGGGAAAACGGGGCCACATCTCATTGGGGCTGGGAAAGATTGGGTGGTCATGCTCAGGGATACCACAGCAATTGCAATGTGTCAGCCACCTTGGATCTAACAGACACTTTGATGATCCGTGGTGCAGACATTGTTTGCTCTCATTACATTATATGTGTCGTCTAACGCTTATTAATAACTCCCAAAGTGACTCACTGACGGACGGACTCACAGAATCAGTGCACATGTAAATGTGATATATTATTGTGATATATTGGAGCACAACTCCAAACACCATCATAGCTTCAATTCAATGTCGCATAAAACATCTTCTGTCTGCCACCCTGGTATTACTGCAGGGAACTCCACACTTCAGGGTGAACGAACCTCCAATCCCTCTATGTTGTACCTGCCAATGGAAAGGGAAGGTCACATGCCATAGTCATGTTGCCCTTATTGATTGGTTTGCTTGGAATAAAGTCAGCGATTATCATTTGATGAAAGGGGCTTAACATGAGAGGTTTATACTTCCAGAATCAAGGGGTGGGGGGGAACTTCCAGTTGGTATTATTTGGACCATCCTGGAAAAAATAGTAGGTGCAAAAAGTGCTTAAGCTAAATTAACTAAATTAGTGAAGTGCAGTGATTAGTTAAATCAAAAACACAAGGTAAACCTCATAATATGAGGCAAGGCTGCTACTGTATGTATGCATTTGGACCATCCTGCTACACGAAATGCCCCATTCCAGTGACGAATGCTGAGCTAATAAGAATATGATCATTAAATTCCATAAGTTATCCCCTCACTCAGGAGTTTTGTTGCTGTATCTTGTTTATGTTATCTGCACTTGTTTATCATACCTGCTGATTTCCTAGTCATATGGGAAAACTACATTGCCACCGGGTGCATCACTCCACCACATTACCCACATTTGCTTTTTATGTGACCTCCCCATTGAATATCTTGTGGTCTGGGAACTTAGGTCATGGGACCTACCCTCACTTCAGCTTGGATATAAAAAGGATTCACCTTGGGTATCATTCTACTGTAACTAGCCATAGATCGATCCCTCAAGTTCACTTTCAATACTAGAGACACTGACTTCTAATTTAAAGATACTGTATGGCCATTATTACCCCCCTAAAGGATTGGAGGAGAAGAACAATGATGCTGTTAATGCCTTTGAAAGTGTTAGGGTTGTAATATACAGCATGCGGCCACGCGTGCGCGTGCCGCATGCTTTTCCTGTATATAGTGCCGTGAGCTGGAGGTAATGTATATGTGTGTATGTATGTGTGAGTATATGTGTGTGCATGGGTTGTGTGAGTGAAAGTAAGTCCTAGATAAGATTTTTTAAAGAAAACAAACTTTAATAAATATTTTTTTTAGTTCTGCAATTATTTACACACGCACACACACACACACACACACACACACACACACACACACACACACACACACACACACACACGCACACGCACACGC
This sequence comes from Ascaphus truei, assembly GCF_040206685.1. NCBI lineage: Eukaryota > Metazoa > Chordata > Amphibia > Anura > Ascaphidae > Ascaphus > Ascaphus truei. The sequence continues at coordinate 13,523,414 of NC_134485.1, read as the reverse complement.
ACACGCACACGCACACACACACACACACACACGCACACGCACAAACACACACATCCATACAAACACGCATCCACACATACATGCATACATACATGCACAAATACACCCACATACATACATTTGAGCGCAGGCAGCGGCGCAAAAAGATGAATTTCCTCATCTTTGCCGCTGTCTGTCGGCTCCCCTCTCCCTGCCGTACGCGCGCGCGGCACATCTATAGAAAGGCTGACTAACGTGCGCGTGCCGCATGCTTTTCCTGTATATAGTGCCGTGAGCTGGAGGTAATGTATATGTGTGTATGTATGTGTGAGTATATGTGTGTGCATGGGTTGTGTGAGTGAAAGTAAGTCCTAGATAAGATTTTTTAAAGAAAACAAACTTTAATAAATATTTTTTTTAGTTCTGCAATTATTTACACACGCACACACACACACACACACACACACACACACACACACACACACACACACACACACACACACACACACACACACACACACGCACACGCACACGCACACGCACACACACACACACACACACACGCACAAACACACACACACACATCCATACAAACACGCATCCACACATACATGCATACATACATGCACAAATACACCCACATACATACATTTGAGCGCAGGCAGCGGCGCAAAAAGATGAATTTCCTCATCTTTGCCGCTGTCTGTCGGCTCCCCTCTCCCTGCCGTGCGCGCGCGCGGCACATCTATAGAAAGGCTGACTAACGTCAGCCAACTAAAAATCCGCTCGCGCGCACGGCGTAGCACGCGCCCGGCACTACAGAACGTGCCTTAGTAGTGCTGTCCTGCACTCTGGGGTGATGCCTGTAACAGTCTGGCTGTGTATGAATGTGCCATACATGGAGGAGATATCAGTGTGGACTGCCACTGGAGAAATGGAGGGGGACCCAAATCCAATACTAGTCAGAAAGGCTTTATTGTACACATAACTTGACAGACAAGTCCATGTACTCCCTCCTACGCGTTTCAGGTCGCAGGGCGCTCCTTGATTCTTTTTTCCAATGCCTTTGAAAGGACTGAACCTAGTTTGAATCTCAGTGCCTGGTCTCCTTGTGAGTGACCTTGGAAAGGTCACTCGATCTCCCTGTGCCTCAGTCACCACAATTAGAGTGTGAGCTCAACAGGGCAGGGAACTCATTCTACGGTATATACAGCATGGCATACACTGTTGGCACTATATAAGATAAAAGCAGATCAGAAAACCGGGTGACGTTTTCAAGAAGTTCTTTGAGATGAAGCAGGAAAGATGCATGTTCGGTGTAAGAATTGTTGCTTGTGTATTTGTCAGTATCCAAGCGTGTCTTAGATTACAGTACTTGGGCTTTACAGAACCATACAGGAAGACATGTGCCGTGTGTTTTAATGGTTCCATCCATCAAGCTGCTGTACCCTCCCCAGGAGAATAACATCCACCTTTTCTGTATGAAGCCTGCGAAGGTCATTTTCAGCATTCTGCATAGTCACAGCGATTGGATTTTATCCTGCAAATCCCCACTGCCTGCATTTCATAATGGTTTAATCACCAGTATACTCAATGTTCAGAAGAATTTTTCTTTTTTATATATGCGCCTTGTGTTAGTGGTAGTGTTTTTGAGTTGGTTATGTTAATATTCCATTTATTGCATTGCAGGCCTCTCTAACAGTGGGAGGATTAGTACAATTATAAAAAATAAAATAATTTTTAGCGTAAATGCACTTACACCTGTGGCAGGTAACAATGCGGGTTGTTCGGTCAAAAATTCGAAACCACAAAGAAAAGTTCGCCCCTGACACTGGGGGAGTCTTATCACATATTGGCTAGGCTGATCAATTGAATTAGTTTGTTTTTTTATCAGTTTCCTGCCCCAAATCACCCAGGTTGGATGTTCTGCATGTTTCCTGGAATTACTGCCATGTTTACGGTTTTATTAGGCTGTCTTAAAAAATCCCTCCATAAAAACAGACAGATACATTATTTTTCTGAACGCTTTATCTTGTTTTGGGGGAGATACACTAGGTCAATCTCAGATACAAAGTGGGGCAAATAGAGAACTATTCATATATTTGGTGCCTCTTTGCGTTAACGCATGAGTTGCATAACTCCAGTTCTCAAGCCCCCCTCCCCCGAACAGGTCAGGTTTTCAGGATATCCCAGCTTCAGCACAGGTGGCTCATTCAGTCCCTACTCTAGCACATGCTGCTCAATCAGGAGCTTGAGGACTAGAGTTGAGCACCCCGGCACTAATGTATTAAGGTACTTTGTTCAAATGTTGTCCTGTGTGCACCAGTTTGTGATCTGGGGAGTGTATATTTCTTATGTTCTGTGTGTATTTTGTTCCTTCTTTCCTCTTTCCATTTGCAGCTAAATATCTGCTTGTCGGAGATGCGGCAGATGTAAGAAGAAGAGCAAAATTGTTTTCTATGAAGTAACACATAACAAAATTGAGCGATTGGGTCAAACCACACGATGCATTTTCCCTTTTGTCTCCATTGTCCCGACTGCAATTGCGTAAAATTGAAACATTCTCTTGCTTGCTAGTGGAATAAATGTCACGCCTCAACTCCACAGTGATTTGGAACTGAAAAAGGCCACTGTATGCTTTTGTGGCTTATACCTGTAAGAGGCAGGTGCGATGTACACACAAGGGGATAGTTTGGGGAAATGAAAACATGGCTTTATTTAGCCTGTCCATTTAAACAATTACAGTAAAAAAAAAATATACAAAAGAAACAAACAGCCTTTCCCTGTGTAAGGGCTAACTCACTTCCCCAGTCCATATCTGCAAGGCTGGGAGGAAAAGCCCCTTACCAGCCTACCACCCCAAAGTCTCAAGCGGTGTCCCTTCAGGTCAGTGCTGTCTGGGTGTCTTGATCTCAGCACAGCTTTTGTGCTCAAGACAGTATCTCCTCTGTCAGCCCAGTGTGTCTGTGCTAAGAAGTCTTCTTCGGCTGCGCTTATAGTGCCGGCGACAGCAACACAACATTGCGGCAAAACAAAGGCATTGCCGCCGTCGTGTGCGCTTATAGTAAGCTCGCTGGAAGTCATCTCTATTTGAATTTTCCAGCGACCGTAGCCTGACTGTTGCGTTGCCGTCACCGGCACTATAAGCGTAGCCTTAGTCTGTCCCCAGCAGGCTTTTTTTTTTACCTCGTCTGATTACCCAGATGGAGCTGGTTAATTGACTGGCTGCAATTAACCAGCTGTCTGCTGGATTTTCAGACCACTGGAAGCAGATATATTTAAACAAGGATAAGTCCCTGTTACAAACCCATGTAAGGAATATTTTCCTGTAAAGTGCTGTGTACATCGTCAGCACGATGTACCTATAAATGTGTAGCAATACTACAAATGATTGGTATCAGGATGATAGGGGCTTACTGCTACAATGTATCGACATAGTATAATACAGGAAAATTACTGATAAAATACAAAACACTGTATGTGTGTCAGTGACCTGATAATGTCCCTGAGGGCTGAAAGACAGCCAGACGATGTAACACGGATGCTCTGCTTTGGGGATGATGGCTCATCAAAACTCTTTTGAAAGTCACATAGTATCTTATATCAGGGGTGTGCAAACTTTTTTGCCTGCGCCTCCCTGCCTGCTCTCCCACCTTGCTCCCTCCCCCACCCCTTACCTTTTTTTCGGCGGTTTCTGACGTCGTGTGACCACCCCGTTGCCATGGCGACGCATCACCATAAGCCGCCGGAGACCAGCTAAGGGATATACAGAGGCCTCGTGCGCTCCCCAGCATTTAATTTAAATGTTGTGGGAACAGCGCAGGGCTTCTGTAAGCGCCGCGACCCCTGGAAATTTTGCGCCCCCTGTTTGCGCATCCCTGTCTTATATAACCAAAAAATATATCTCATCATCAACGAACTCTTCTTGCAGTCCTTCCCTGTTTGAGTTCAATTATTTTTACTGTACATTTCGGCTAAGCCCTAAGTTACATTTTGAAAGTATGCATAAAAAGCCTGTAGCCCCTATTTTCGAAGCGGTACCATTCCATAATATGCCTCCGGGCGCCCGATGACACTTTACAACTCATTCACTTGAATGGGACATAAGGTGCCTTGTGCCACCAGAAGCACTGCTTTAAAATATGGCTTAAATCTTTTCTGTCTGCCTTTCTTCAGTACCGAAAATACCTGAACACAAGAGAGATGTGCTCTGGAAAGAAGTTCTCGTCGGAAGCGCGGCACAGTGATTTTGTTGGAATTAAAACTTAACATTTATTTACAGTTCATAAAATATTGACGTGCGGAAAAGGAGAGGACATTAAGCAGCTCTCACAGTAGGGCTGAGATGAGTGGGATTATAACAATATGGCAGTGATTGCAAAATTAGCACAACGTATTATTAGTGATACCGTACCTACAGTAGTGCAGGGGTGGGACAAGCAGGTACTGTACATTGTCCAAAAGCTATTTTTGCCTGCCTCAGTTAACATAACCAGACATGGTAGGTAGAAAAAAAGTGACAAAGAAACTCCACCGTACAGTGTTCAGTAAATATAAATACCACTTGTGTTGCGCTGAAGAGACCCAAAATGTGGAACTAGCTGTCTGTGAGTAGGTTTAATGGCTTTCCAATTCTTGAACCCAGGCTGTGCTGAAATGCTGTGTAACACGGCATGCATACGCTTATAGGGTTCCATGTTAAAATGGATGACAAGTAAAGAGTAAAGACACGCTCATTTGCATGTTATTACCCAGAATCCCTGGCTGCAGTGGAAGCACTGTTTGCTAAGCCAGGGGTGTGCAAAATAAGGTGCGCACCGCCCCTGATTTTTTTGGGGGGAGGAGGGGGGCGGTGGTGGCAGAGGCCCTGTGCTCTTCCCCAAGACATTTTAATTAATTGCTGGGGGACCGCATGAGGCCTCTGTATCTCACTGACCGTGATTCAGCCGGCTTCGGGCGACACGTCGCCATGGCAACTCAGCATCAAATGACCCGCGAAATCACGTGATGTCACATGACCCAGCGACGTCACTTGACGCCGGCACACAGGTAAGGAGGACACGAGCACTGGGGAAGAGCAGGCAGGGCGGCGCAGCACCCGAAGTTTGCGCACCCCTGTCTAAGCGATAATGGGGAAAGACAAGTCTGAGGCCGGCAAATGCACCACGTGTGGTATTTGTATTTACAGAAGCAGAGAGCCCAGCACAGGAGGGATAGAGGAAAGTGCTGTGAAGTTGACTAATAAGTAGTGATTATAAAATGCCCTGACCACCCCATTGAAGTCAGAGACAGCACTTGTAGATGTAGAGAAAAAAGAGAGACACAATTGCCTTGCCACCATTAGAATAACGTAGTATTTCCCGCATTTACTGTACACTAGACTAGTTTATTTGCAATCCCACTCACTCTCTAAACTCCAACAGTGTCATGACATCCAAGTCGTCACGCCATGACGTACCCCACATACGTTTCAATCCAGCTACGAACCTTCTTCAGGGAAAAGAAGAAGCCTTTTGAAATCACTACCTATTAGTCCAGGAGATGGCAACTCCAGTCCTCAAGGGCCACCAACAGGTCAGGTTTTCAGGATATCCCTGCTTCAGATCAAGTGGCCCAATCAGTGGCTCAGTCATAGACTACACTGCACAAGCACAAAAGCAAACCGACGCCCCTGGGGAATATCTGCGTCTTTTGCACCAAGTTAAAGTTCTCACCTTCTTAGCAACTCAATATGAACTACTTTGCATTGAAATGTTGTTCAAAGTCCTTGTAGTGTTACAGGACCTGTAGAAACTTAGATGTATTGTAGTTCTGACTAGAGATGGGTTAATTTTTGGGGCGTGTTTGTATCCACCGCGGATTGGTTGGATCCTTTGGCCCGCAGATTTCAACAGATCAGTCTCCAAAATGGCAATTTGCCTTTTTGCGTATTTTTGTTTTTAACACCGACAATCCGCCCTCGAATTTTGGAATCCGCTGACGGATTTAATGTATCCAATCCGCGGATTGGTTTCTTAAAATCCGTCAGCGGATTGCAGAATTCGTGGTGGATTGTTTAAATCCACCAGCGGATTGTATCCAATGGCGGTTCTGGATTCATTCGTGTGGATTGAAACTGGAACAATCCGTTGGCGGGTTTTACACGGCGGAACGGATTTTGAATGACAAATCTGGAAATATCCGGGACAACGGATTTTGGTTAGTTCGTCCATTGTCTACTTCTGACACCTTTCGGTGGATGAGCATTTGAGCTCTTCTTAGATGGATTGCTGTGTGCACTTACATTTCAAACTCCATAGGCTTTTTTCTTCAAGTCTACGGTTAGTAGGATACTTCTTCCTCTCTGAAGAATTTGAATATTGATCCGCTAAGAGGTATCATAACCTACAGTGGATCTGTATTGAAATGTTGACATCATTGGTGTTCTACCCAAAGGTGTGAACAACCGGAAAAATTAGAATGGGCAGCTGATCTGATAATATTTGTATCTAAAGCCCTCTCCCGCCTTAAACCTTTCTCACTGACTGCCCCACACCTCTGGAATGCCCTTCCCCTCAATACCCGACTAGCACCCTCTCTATCCACCTTTAAGACCTACCTTAAAACACATCTGCTTAACAAAGCATATGAGTAGCTCCGTGGCTGATACTTTACACCTAAACCTAAACACACTAAACCTTGGCCCCTTGCAGACGCCCTTACCAGAACACCCTCCTACCCTCTGCACGTTCTTCCTACCAACAAATTAGATTGTAAGCTCTTCGGAGCAGGGACTCCTTTTCCTAAATGTTAGTTTTATGTCTGAAGCACTAATTCCGATTATGTGCTATCTGTATTAATTGTTATTTATATGATTGTCACGTGTATTACTGCTGTGAAGCACTACGTACATTAATGGCGCTATATAAATAAAGACACACATACATACATACAACGCAGAGGAGAGTTCTGCTGAAGCAAAGAAAGGCTTTGTGCTAAATAAAAAGCAGTGCAAAGAAAGGACTTCCAGCTATTAAGTTCCAACCTACAATAGGTTTCATTTCTTGTTGTGCCTTCTTTTCTGCTAATAGGCTGCTGGCTAAGATTTCCTGCTGCCTGTTTCCAAGCTCGGTGTACTTAGTCTCTACCACACAAGCAGCGGTGGGCATTTGTAATTTATACAGCTACTGTTTATTCAATCACTAACCACACTGGGCCGTGAAAGGTCAAGGAGATGTAAGCAAGACATTCTCAGTGTGGCCTCTCTCTGCACAGCCAGGTTCTGGGTGGGATTAGCTAATGCTGATTCCAAAGTTCTACTCGCTGTGTTGGAATTCAAGCCCAGCATTATGGAAGGGGAGAAGAAAATAGGTAAATACAGTAACTGAGGAACTATATTAGAAGGAGTCTGGGTAGATGCTACTGACATGCAGTAGGCTTAAAGCCTACAATTGTGTGGGATGACAACATACTAATCTAGCACACCTTTCCCTGTCTGCATTTCAGTTGTGAAAAACCACCACCTTCTTCTGCTACTTCTCCGTGACTTTCCCTTGAATAAATTCTCTTAATCTAGATATCTATAAATACAAATGGTGCACACTGGCTATTGTACTATGATATGCCAGCACATACAGTACTGTATTGTATACATACTGTACAGAAAGCTGACTTGCTTTGCTACATGGTAATAAATATTTAGCGGTCAATATATCAATACTATCAACATACTGTATAGTGTATCATTTCTGCGGGTAAGTGGGTGGGGTTGTTTTGTAGAGTTATCGTTTTCATTGTGAGAGAGCGCCCTGCACCGGACATGCCACTACTGTAGTTGATTAGCATGAATGCTTCCCTGAGGCACAACAACTGCAATGTATCTTTAGTTAAATATAGTTAGAAAGGGGCAACAGTTTTTCCCCGTGTCCTGCCTTGGAAAGCATCTTAGGAAGTAATGTATTAAACCAAATGCCAACACCACTGAGCAATCACCAAGTCCTCTTTATTTGCCTCGATTAAACAAAAGTAATCCATCATGCTGAGAAGCATGGAATAATTGCCCTACAATGAATCAGCATCTTAAAAGCATCGGATAACTTGTTTCAGAGCTCATAGTCCTTCCTTACTGTTACCTGGGTGTCCCCAGGTCAATAATCAACAGCACTTTATCCATCAGAAGGGAAAATCTTTATCTTCAGACTTCCACACCTGGCAACATGTCTCTTTCATGTCCCTGTGCCTTTCTAAAGCGCACATGGCCCCAATTTCCATGCAGAGCAGTCCCGTCATTAATTGTCTTTGCTCTCAACTCTGTTATCTGTTGCTTTATTTGGCTAGTCCACAGGGTCAAACTATGATAGAAGGTCTTTCAAAACCACATACACTATGGAACATCCTGGATTTTTTGTTATCCCCATGAGTCGTGTTATTTTTACGGCTAATTTTTGTTCACAAGGTTTCATTTTATTGTAATCAATGCAAGCTCTAATTCACAATAATTTCATTGGGACCTCTGTAAACCTCTCATGAGAGATCCAGAAGGTCTTTGCATTGACTCAGCTTTAGTAATGAATTGAAGTCCACTGTGGATGTCATGAGTTTACAAAACTGTCAAGTGACCCAGAAATATTCCATCCGGTCAAGATTACCTCCCGCACTACTCCCCGTAGAGGCGCACAGAAGACTCAGGTTCAGGCCCGCGGCCGGTAGAAACTAGAATCTCCCATGAGGCCAGTGGCAATCTTAGCTGAGTATATAAAACCCACATAGCCTGCTGGTTATTGCTTGTCAACTGTTTTATCCCAGAGCAGCAGTCTGGCTATTCTCTTGCCCGCTGCTCTTTTGTCTTTCCCTGGCTACCAAGCTTTTCAGACCTGGCAGATACCCTTTTGTTCTGTCCTCCTTTCCCCATTGCACTTCTTGCCCCCTGGTCTTTTCTCTTTCCCTTGCTTCCAATGCTTTTGCATGTAGCTCTGCTGACTTCGCAGACACCTTTGTGTTTTGCCTTGGTGTGAGCATTAAACACTATCCATTTAACTTCTTCCAGTCTCTTGTTGGTGTGGGGGTTCCATGTAACAGTACCTCTGAGGGTTCCACACCCCTGATATATCCACTGCTTTATTTTTACTACTTTGGTCTCCTACGCATTCTATATGACTTATTCAGAGATGTCAATCTCCAAGGACTCAAATCAGTGAGATTTGGGGATTCTGTTCCATAAAATTGCATTTTAATTTTAAAAGGTCCAAACATTATCAGTGAGACTCTATTGAAGTCCATAAGGTCACTGATACTAAAAAAATCAGTGAGACTGACATCAAATCCGCAAGACTCAGAGAAAAATCAGTGGGCGTTGAGAGGTCTGATCAAGTCATCAAGAAGATGTTGTGATGGAAAACTTCCATGATGTGATGAGCAACTTCTTGAGCCCAGCACTTGCCATCATCTTCAAGAAGCCCCAACCCTTCATCCCATACCAAATCTCCCAAGGATTTTCTATTTGGAGAAATATTCATGTATCATTCTAAACTCTTCTGAAAATTGCTCTCTTTTTGATGTTTTCAATAGAAAAAATGAATAAATTGCAACAAGATTAAATAGTTGCTAAGCTGTTAACAAATTAATAGCATTACACACAGAAATGACTGCTGTTTAAGTAGACGGAGTTCCTACAGTCTCTTGTTTAAAAATCCTGGAGCTGTAAGCTGACAACCACTTAAAATAACCCGCCTACAAATGACTGAAAGGTGCCCCCTACCCCTAGAGCTGCATGCAGCGCTCTGACTGAGGTTCAGACAAAAACCTCCTGTTAGATATTAGAATATAAGTTCTAGGGCAGGGGTGGCCAAGTCCAGTCCTCAAGGGAATCCAACAGGTCAGGTTTTAAGCATATCCCTGCTTCAGCACAGGTGGGACAATCAGTGGCTCAGTCAATGACTGGACTTGGCCTCTCCTGTTCTAGGTTGTAATCTCAGCTGAGGGTGATAATGAGGCAAGGTGGATGACACATACTGTATGTTAATAATAATCTCTATAAACAACCGTTCTTTAATACTTATTTGCTGCCAGAGAAGCTCTCAATGCAACATGCTGCCAGACAGTTCTTACACAATAAAACGTTCCACTTTTTGCTATTTACCTAATCAGGACCTTAAAGGCTGATCCTCAGGAGTCTTGTAATTCACATAAGATCCTGGCTGTAAATAATTGGTCCTTGCTACTGCGCTTGTGTGAACAGATCCCATGTTTCTTACAGATGCTAATGTGCAGCCTAAACTTGGTACCTTGTTGGACCAGACTGAAGTAATGTAATAATAGTATAAAACTAGATGCTACCAGAGACCCTCTGTAAAGGAACAGTACTGGGGGGGATCCTTTCATATTGGGAGACCACTCAATGCAAAATGAGAATTTTAATTAAGAACAGATAGATGTTAGGAGACACTCACATTGAATATTTGCACATCCCAACCATCTCTTGTTCTGTATCTGTCTGCAGCAGTGAATGAGTCAACAGTGCTATAATACCTCCTGCCTTACAGCCAATCACTGGGTATCTTGATGTACAGGATTAGAACTACTGCAGCTTGCTACCTTGTACTTAATATCTGCAGTGTCTTAATCATATCCCTGCTGATGTCTATGAAGTGTTTGCAAACTGGTGAACTGTTGTTGTTTCTCAAATGATGCAAACGTCATCATTGTGACTGCATCACGTTGCTTTAGTGTACAGTATTAAAAGACGTGCACCTTCACTTTTCATCACTCATAGGCTTGTATAGAGTAATACACCTTATAGCCACCAGAGGGAGCTCGCTACAATGCTGTGTATGGCATTAGTGGACGACATGATACTTGAGCACCCAAAAGTGTCACACACATTGCCTTTGCTTAATGCCTGTGTGCTGACAAATACTGCAGCACTTATCTTCCTGCACTGGGAACTAGTAAAGGCTCAGGAAAGGAGCGGGGGAAGTGCAGTGTTTACCAGTGCAGTGTCATAAAGCAGCTGAGGGAGTAATGCAGAAGCATTGAACGGTCCAGAGATAGCCACTGATACTGTGAGCATACCTGAGATACCCGAGCAATAAGCTCATTTATATATACAACATAGATTCAAATGATTAGGATGAAGTATCTCTGGAAAGTTCAAAGGTCAAGTGGAGTATAAGTTACTATTTAGAGGTCCGTAAGTCAATGGTTCTTCTACTAAATAGGACTGACCCCATATTAAGCTAATCTTGGAGAGTTTGCACATGTCCAGTTAGAGGTGTGGGTACACTGTACAGTTCCTATTCCAATATTTCATTTACAAATTCATCATGAGCCCCTTCCCCTGAAGAGCGATGTTATACTTTGATTGATGGGCGAGATGCAACTCTATGTTGTCTGAAGAAGCCGATCACAGTGGGATCAGCTGCTTTGGACAATATCGTATTATCCCTTAAAATAGGGGTCTCAACTCAGTCCTCAAGGGCCACCAAGAGGCCAGGTTTTATGGATATCCTTGCTACAGCACAGGTGGTTCAGTCTTTGACAGAGCCACTAATTGAGCCACCTGTGCTGAAGCAGGGATATCCATATAAGCTCACCTGTTGGTGGCCCTTGAAGACACCCCTGCTTTAAAGCAACAGTCCACGCTGCCGTTTTTTTTGTTGTTGTTTTTTTTTTAAATTTCCCCCCTTTAATATGTGCATCAATAAAATCCACATAATGAGAAGTAATTAGCCAAGTTGTCGACCAATCCGTTCTCCTGTGATCGATAGGCAAATATTTGGCTCGGGGGGTTCACTAAATGGCTGCAGAGGAGTATTCTGCATTCAGTGGAAAGCATTTGCATATTAATAGGACAAAGTTCTGTGGGGATGATCATGTGACCAGGCAGGCACTAGATACAATTGGTGCACTGCTAGAGAGAGGGCAGGGCTCAAAAAGAGGCGTGCCAGAGCCTGTCTCAGAAGTGGAAGGAGATATGACTTTGTAAATGATTGCTATAGAAACATAAAATGTGTGTTACATTATAATACATTAAAAATGTAACTCAGAGTTATTTAAAAACATGCTACAAGCATTTTCTCATAGTACTGAACTGATTTATTTAAAAAAAAACACACATGTAGGGTGTTGCTTGGTCTGCAGCTTTAATTAAAGGCAACAAGAATGCAATTAGAAATAAGTTCTGCATGAAATGTAGGGGCAGATATGAGTGCAGATATAAAATCCATATATATTTGTTTTGTTACGTTGATAACCTTGAAGGGGGTAGACAGTTACTCCCCAGCGAATCAATCGGTAATTAGCTTATTATTAAACTTCATTCCTGTGAGGAACAACCTGCTCATCCCGATTACCCATCACCGGAGAAATGATTCACATGCTTTTGCCTTTGTAGTGTACCTCGGACATCCGTATTTAATGAAAATGACCACATTTTACAAACTCCTCACGCCACACTAACGTGATTGGTGCATAGATTTTTACTTACATGAATGTAAGTAGCACAGTTAAGGATGCATTGTTACCCCTATCCACACTATATTGAACAGGGGGTTACCTCCCGCTAAAATATGCGTCTGCCCCTTTTGCTGTCCAAGGTGCTGACAATGAGTATGGCAGGAGACTGCTGAGTAAATATGTCCATCTGCATTGTCACATTTGTGGTATTGTGGGTGATATTTGTGAATATGCGAGTACCTACAGTACATGGTAACGGAATGTTTTGCAAAATTCTACCAGGGAGCCTCTTGAAAAGGCAACTTCAGGGAACAATACCGTCTAAATGGGGGGGGGGGGGTTCATATTGGGAGACCCCTCAATTAACAATATGAATTCAAATTAAGAAAACACTAGCTATTAGGACAGGGGTGCTCAACTCCAGTGCAGTCAAATGCCCCCCCCCCCACCCCCTGCGTCAGGTTTTAAGGATATCCCAGCTTCAGCACAGGTGGCTCAATCAGCTGCAATCAATTGAGCACCTGTGCTGAAGCAGGGACTGATTGAGCCAACTGTGCTGGAGAAAGGACATATTGAGCTACCTGTGCTGGAGCAAGGACTGATTGAGTTAGCTATGCTGAAGCAGGGATATCCTTAAAACCTGACCTGTTGAGGGGGCTTGAGGACTTGAGTTGTGAGCACCCCTGTGTTAGGAGACACTCATGGAGTATTTGAACATCCCCACTGCTCCCTACTGTACCATCTCTTGTTCAGTAGCTGCCTGCAGCAGTGAATGAGTCTAACAGTGCTATAATACCTCCTGCTTTACAGCAAATCACTGGGTATCTTGATCTACAGGATCAGAACTACTGCAGTTTGCTACCTTGTACGTAATATCTGCAGTGTCTTAATCATATCCCTGCTGACGTCTATCAGTCCAGCTACCAGAGATAGAGAGACACAAGCAGGGATAATATTTCATAATCAGACTTTCTAGTGCATTTTTAAGCAGAAATATACGTGCAATTCACACATGCTCAGACATTACTTAGTCAGACAATGAGGCTGTGCTATTAGTATACCGCACTGGAACAATGTCCCTCACTATATTTATGGGCACTGTTGCTAGTATGTGTTTTGAATACTGCTTTGTGCCGGTGGTGGTTCCAGCCATAAACAAACTATGCAGATAATGAAAGAGACTGGATATAAAATATCTGCATGGCATTTATCTGCCTTTAACATTTCTATATACCAGCTTAACCCAGGGGTTCTCAACTCCAGTCCTCAAGGGCCGCCAACAGGTCAGGTTTTCAGGATATCCCAGCTTTAGCACAGGTGGCTCAATCAGTAGCCAACTGTGCTGAAGCAGGGATATCCTTAAAACCTGTTGGTGACCCTTGAGGACTGGAGTCGAGCACCCCAGCATTCAGGTCTGTTAAGGGATTAGAGCAGGGGTGTGCAAACCATTCTGTCTGCGTCCTGCTGCCTGCTCTCCCCCCTGCTCTTGCCCGCCCCCACCTGTTCTCCGGCATCTTCTGACATCATGACGTCACGTGAAGTTGCGTTGCCATCATGTGACCCCGCAGAGTCAAATGCCATGGCACGCGCCGCCAGAAGCCGCCGGAGCCCAGGTAAGGAATTTACAGAGGCCTCGCCCGCGCTCCCCCGGTGTTTAATTCAAATGCTTTGGGGAAGAGTGCGGGGGGCTCTGTAAGCGCCGCGCCACAACCCGCCAGAAAATGTTGCACCCCCCAGTTAGCGCGTCCCTGGGTTAGAGCACCTGATTTGGCATTATCTTCTATTGGGAGAGTTAACCCATAATGAACCCTAATAAATAATAGTCATAATTATAAATAAATAACCCCTTTAAAGTCCTTCTGACACATTATATATGTCCGCACATTCGGAGACATGTTTTGGAGTTCATTGAAAGTAGAACTTGTGACTGACCCCTTTTTCTTATTCTGCACTCTGTGTATCAAAGATCAAAACCCCGCGCTGATATATACCTGCGCCAGGCTTCGTCTATGTAGTAAGTATGCAGGTGGTAAAAAGATTGGCCGTGCATGTATGGAAAATATACTATTCCAGCGCTCCTCCCAAACTCTCTCGCAATTTATAACTGAAGTTGTACATTTTTAATCTAAGTCTAATAACAAAAGAGCCGTATAGTTGCATGATTTGATGAAACGTATTCAAGCCTGCTAGCCCCTGTCAGGGTAAAGTCCAAATATAGCCAGTACGTAAACTAAATAAATACAATTTCTTATTGTCCTGTGGATTTAACGTGGTGAAATATGTGAAAGTGCCCACGGGGTTAAATTAATGAAGCATAACGTTTTTAGTGAAATGTCTGCACTTTGAAACTAAGTCTAATAACAAAGAATCCAAGTGTGGTCCATAGCACAGTAAGAAATTACCTTCATGGGGGTAGGAGGCTAGAATCACGTTTTGATCAAAAGATGCAACCAGTGGCTGATCTCCCATTAGGCCTGGGCTTATGGCGGCAGAATTTGGGGGCGGCAAAAATGTCCGCCCCCATATACTTTTGCCGTGCTCTCGAGCCTTTCGAACCTCACTTAGCTGTTGCGGCCAACTCCTTACCTGCTGCCCTCAGTCTCCTTCTAAACGGGTCACGTCACGTTGGTGACGCCCGTGGCATCATTTGACGCTGCGGTTCAGAAGGAGGAGGCGGCAGACACTGCTAAGTTTCTTGGTTATTAGACGTAGGATAAAAATGTAGAAATCGCAATAATACATCTCAAGCCAATTTGCGAGGGGCGCAGGGATTGTCTGTTTTCCATTTGTGTATTAATTTTAGTCGCTCCATTTTCGGGTACGTCTGCCTGCGGTGAGAAGCGGAGAAAGTTGGAGGAGTAAGGGCGGAGTCACCTTTGCATACTGACGCCGGGCTAGGAATTAAAAAAAAAAACATATGGCACGTGTTACTTTTCTTGATGGTTTCCTGCGTCGGTTTTCTGCGTCACCTTAAAGGCACTGCAGGTCTTTCTTTTTAGCGCAGAATACCAGCGCAGCACGGACCAAAACAGTAGAAATACTACACTGGCGACACACTTTATTCGAGCTCGGCTAGTCCCACGAGTTCGGGTATACCCGGGTGTATTGAGGTTTGTGACTGTTTTCTGCCCGAGTGCATTGGGTTATTTTCCAGGCAGGGATTGAAGCATTTTATTCCCGCTGGCTGCAATACTGCACAGTATATATATATACTGCATTACAATTCATGAATTTATGCCATCTGGTAGACACGCGAAGCATTGCAGCCTATTAAATCCTAATCATTATCATTTAACAGATCAGCCGCCCATCAGCCAGGCATGAACCCAGGCTGGGAAGGCAAACGCAACGGGGCTTGTCAGAGGTGAGGAGTGGCGCATTCCAGGTATCTGCCAGGTACATACTGGGTATTTGCTCGAATAAAGTGTGTCGGTGCAGTATATCACAAATACTGACATTATGTGGCGTTTCAGACAGAACAAAATGCTATTTTTCTGTCCGACAACATCAGCGCACACGCACCTCTTAATAAAAAGGGGCCAATGCGTGTAGCTCACAGCTTAATTTGACTTGAATTGCAGCTGTAACCCCATCAGCAATTTCCCAGGGCCCTGATGGGGTTTATAACTCTTAAATATGATATTTAAAGCTTCCTCTCAATATTTACCAAGCAGAATCCACAGTTTACCAGCGTCGTAAATGTAGTATATTACAGTGGCAATGAAGGATGACATTTTGTGGATCGCTCATTTGTAAAACGATTTGGCTGTTTTCTTTGAGAGAATAATGTCTTCCTTTAATGGATCTAGTATACATTCCAATGGCAATTGAAGATAATATTATCGTCAGCCTAATTCAAATTGGAGTTTAATTTCTCAATGGTTTATTATTCGCAGAAGTGGAATTATTAAGGTTGAAATGATGGGACAGTAACACTTTAAAGATAATGGACGTCCGTGATTAGTGTCTTTGTGATGAAAAGCTGTTTCTGCTCCAAATTTAACATGTACAGTAGTGTATTTATTTAACATATCCAGCAGCGCTCTTTGTATTTACGAACCCGTACCCTGTCCATTTTTACTTGCGTGCTGCTGCGCTTTCAATTTTTAAGAAAGAGGGATTCATATTTAAATACTCTCTCCCCTTCTGCTTTTCGAAACATCAATGTTATCTTAAACCCTTCTCAAATGAGATGCAAAGAGCCTGGCTCTCGTATATTCCACCCCTTGGGCGCCAAGAGGGACCACGACCCCTCGGGGCGCATCGCTGATCACATGACCGCTCGTCGGGTAGATCACGCGATCGCGGCATCACGGATTACAGAAACGGTGGAGGCGTGGGTCCTCACCTTGCGTTTTCCTGCGCGCCAGATCGGGTTCAACGCGATCTCCCCAAGAAAACTAGATTTAAAAAAAAAAAAGTCCATGACGTAGCCACAAAGTCGTGGGGTCTTCTGAAGTGCCAGACCCTTTGATGCAGTGGCTACATCATTGAGGCACTCAAACGGTTAAGGCAGGAGGTGCACAACTCCAGTCCTCAACCCCCCCCCTAACAGGTCAAGTTTTCAAGATATCCCAGCTTCAGCACAGGTGGCTCAATTTTTGACTGATTGATCCACCTGTGCTGAAGCTGGTGATATCATGAAAACCTGACCTGTTGGGAGGGGGCGTGAGGATTGGAGTTAAGCCCACTTGGGTTAAGGGGCTTAGAGTTTCTTCAAATCTGGTAGAGCACATTTTTTAAAGCACTTTGAACAGGAGGATGGGAACAGGGCTCTGAGTGAGGGGGATGGGAACAGGGCTCTGAGTGAGGGGGATGGGAACAGGGCTCTGAGTGAGGAGGATGGGAACAGGGCTCTGAGTGAGGAGGATGGGAACAGGGCTCTGAGTGAGGAGGATGAACCTGTTTTTAATCCTACTGTATTTCTAGCATTAGAAAAATGGTGCAATACCCTATAGGGCTTTACCTGCCAACTAACTCCAGGTCAACGGCGTGACAAAAATCCAGCCCTCCTCCCACATCCCCTTCCTCTTCTTAAACATGCTCTGGCACGCCCATTTTTGAGCCCTGCCCTCTCTCTAGCAGAGTACAATTGTATCTAGTGACTGCCTGGTCATATGATCTTCCCCACATAACTTTGCATCTTTGGTCCTCTGCTGCTGCACTGACAGCCATTTGGTGAACCTCCGAGCCGAATCTTTGCCGATCGATCACAGGAGAACGGATCAATCAGCAAGTTAGCTAATTACTTTTCTTTGTGTGGATTGTATTGATATTAAAGGGGACATTTTTATTTTTTTAAACGGCAGCTGGAACTGCAGCTTTAAAGCAAAAATGTAGATAAAACCCCAGTGCTTTCACTGCAGCAAGGGATTCTGGGAAATGACATGCAAATGAGTACACAGTGTCACCTTTTGCTTCAAATCCATTTTGACATGGACTCCTAGCCATTAGCTTCTCAACCGTCCAGAAAACCGGCTCTTGAAAGTCATTGGGACATTCAAACAGTTAAATAAAACACGCTACCACTACTTTTTATGCCATTGCAAGCACAGGACTGTACCTTAAACACCCACTGAAACGGCTTTGTAAAATAATGCATTCTTAAGTCAATCTTCCTACAGAACCCCTCTCCCCTCCTGTTCTCCTACCTCACTAACCCGAACCAGACTACTTCCCCCTCTGCTGCTGGGCCAACTGCCAATACCTTCTCTACCAATCTCCTTCTGCATTTCCCATCCCATCAAATATATCCAATGCTAGTGTGATTATTATGGGTAGCATAAACCGCACAGCTCTCCTCTCAGTGCTGGCTGGGGGAGTGCTGAGCTGGGATATCTGCCAGACCTACTGATTAAGATGTCATATTCCCTTTCTTTCTGTATTTGTTATAGGGTTCCATTTATGAAATGTATATAAAAATGTATGTATGTATGTGTATATATATATATATATATATATATATATATATATATATATATATTAATATTTTGGTGGGGAAACGTCTCAGAACCCTGAACAATAAATAATTCAGCTTTAGAAAAATAAATAATGTATAGAAAGCATGTATAGCTCCCTCCTAGTTAGTATTCCGCTCCCAGTCCTATAATCACTTCATAATCACTATATGGTGTTTCTTGTTGATGTCTAAATAAATGTGCTGAAATAATCATTTTTAAGAAATTCCACCACAGAAATAGCCATATGTGAGTGTTTATGTGTTGCTTTACAGTCCAGTACTCTGCCTATCAATATATATATATATATATATATATATATATATATATATATATATATATATATATATATATATATCAATATATATATTGTGTGGGTTAACTTCCTCACTGTGTGGCAGCGGACCACACCCCTAGCTGCTATCCTGCAGGTAATTAGCTCCTAATCTCTGTAAAGCCGCGTCCATACTGCGTGTGTCTGCAATTGCGGTGCAAACAAAAGGCCACACCTCAATGAGGCCAGCCATAGAGCACGTGATGGAGCACGGCGGCTTGGTAGGCTTTTCAAGAGACAACATTTTTTTCTTTTTGTCGCGCGACAGCCGGGTCACGTGGGTGGTTCAGCGAATGAGGGCGAACCAGCCTTGTGACATCACAGCCACGCCTCCCCGTTGCTGTGGATCTCAGGCCACAGATCACCCGGCCGACAGGCGCGTGACGCCATGTGCTACGTCGCGCGTGCACGCCCGCTATACCCGAGGCCTAAAGGCAGGAACTTACATACAGTCAGTGCTTCCAGATCCTGCAGAGGCAGCGTCTTGCTTCTCAGGGGGAGGCCCTGAGAGAGATGCCACAGAGGCTACCTGTTCCAGAACCTGCAGGTCAAGAGGCTGTGGGGACTGCCCAGTAGGGTGTGCCTGGGAGATGCAGGACTTTGCAGCCTTGAACGAGGTGAGCCATGGTGAATCTAGCTGCCCAGAAAGGATGTTCCTGGAACACGGCTTTGACTCTTTCTCCTTACCCCAGTCTGGAGAAAGCTGATAGCCAGCAGGTAAAATGACCTGCATATGACTGTTCTTACAATAGTTGGCAAGGGGCTTATCCCTCCAACCACTATTTAGGGACTAACAATGGCATTAGTTAGTGCTCTCAGAGAGGAGCTAAGCATTGTGTGTGTGTGTGTGTGTGTGTGTGTGTGTGTGTGTGTGTGTGTGTGTGTGTGTGTGTGTGTGTGTGTGTGTGTGTGTGTGTGTGTGTGTGTGTGTGTGTGTGTGTGTGTGTGTCAATTCCCGCTACCAAATAAATAGTTTGTTCATCTTTTGAAAGAGCTTCCAGCCATAATATTTCAACCCACCTAAACTTCTTTAGACCTTTCTAAACAGTAACACAATCTCTCTGATAACAGTAGAGTCTAGAAATAGTGTCCACTATAATAGACCCACATCTGCCCTCTTGATAAATGGTAATAGGACTGCATGTTTTACTTTAATACAAGGAACAAGACAGGGCTGCCCCCTTTCTCTGTTACTATTCGATCTGAGCATTGAACCTTTAGTACAAATTATCAGAACTAATCCTAGAATTGGTGGAACCTTCTCACAGGCTCATGGTCACAAGATCACACATTATGCAGGTGACATTACCCTCTTCATTACATCTGAGACCTCCCAGGACTTCATTTTAGCCTACAAACATGTCGAGAGGAGGCTGATTATAAAGTCAATCATACTAAATCCAAGTTGATGTGGCACAGTGGCTGGGCTCTCTACCCCCAATTTAAGTTTAGGGATTCCCATTTGATGTAGACCGTATTATTTATGACTTTCAATCCCACCATACGCACTACATCAATGTTAACTTAACTATAGCAAAGCACTTACTAATTTAGAGCTGCTGTTGGAAGCATGGACGGGAGTTTGGTTGACATGGTGGTTGAGTGGCTGCTGGTTAAATCACTATAGGACCTACGTTTATTCACTCTCTTTCCCACTTGTGCCCAAAGTCCTTTTTCGACAAAATTAGGCAACACATTTAACATGTTATCCTGAACAATAAGAATCCCCGTATTAGGTGGAAAATTCTATGCTCCCCCAAGGAACAATGAGGGCTTTCTTATCCTAACTTTAAGTTAGGATAACAGTGCAAATGTGCATTATTGGTGCTCCATTCCCCCAGAAGCCCACTGGGTGGAATTAGAGGAAATTATTAGAGAAAATAATACAATATCTATGCCTATATCAAATCCTCCAAATGTACATACCGCTAAGGGGAAAACCCATCCATTTATTTCAAATGCCCTACAAATCAGGAAATGCATTAGTTAATCGCAACTGCAACTCTCTAATGCCTATTCGTCATTCACTAAAATGAATATGGTTAAACCGTTCAATGGGGTTGAACTCAAATCACTTATCACGAAGTTAAATGAATTTGGATATACCGATTTCAATCAGCTTTATCAGCAGGGCACGATATTCACGTTACAGCAGCTACAAGATAAATTGGACCAGAGAGTTAGATTCTATCAGTATTTCCAACTACGCCTTGCCATGACTAATAATGCAAAGATAACATGTTTTCTGAGAGTTATCCAACGTAGAATGAAAAATATTTAGTGAGGAGCCCAGACACATCACTTCCATGATTCATACGGTGGTACCAAGATAGCTTGCCTGTTTACTGAAGATATAACCTACTGTATACCCTGGATGCTTGGCATTCTCACATCAGTGGGGAACCACATCAGGGGTGCTCAACTTCAGTCCTGAAGCACCTCCAATAGGTCCAGGTTTTAAGGATATCTGATTGGTCAAACATCTGTTTGAAAATGTGTGCACAAAGGGCAGACTATTTACATCTATGGTGCAGCTGTCCCAAAATCAATGCCTATATGAAAAAAATATTTGACGAGATTACAAACATAACGGACATAAGGCAGAGACTCCCAGACACACATGCACTTTGGTTAAACATTTATTAGCTGCCAAAAATATTCTGGCCAGAACGTGGAAGAGGCTATCACCCCCAACTGTGGAGGAATGGTTAGAGACTAGAAAGGGTTGACTTTATCAAGATGATGGAGAAATTAACGCATTCACTCTAATATCAACTTCCTAAATATTATAAGGTCTGGTCCCCATACCATCAGTATGAAGGGGGGATTTTGGGATAGACGGGCTGACCTGCCTGGGGTTGGTAATACGGGAAATAGGTGATATATTCGTCTAGTAGTTGGATGAGGAATTGGAGAAAGAAGGAAGACATTCATATTGTTTTGTACATTGTACCCCTATGTATATATATACCTATGGAACATTACTCCTATGTGTCATAATCTGATGACCTCTCACTAATGTATGTTCTTGTGTTATTTTCCTGTTTCTTTTGTGTATTTCTTTTTGATTCCTTTTCCTTTTTTTGGTTTTATATTGAGACTAAATTTATTTTTTAACAATGTATAATTAATATGTATTAATCTGTTGAATAGCATGTATTGTACATTGCTATATTCAATACAGTTATGCAACATCTAACACAACATATACAGTAAATAGTAACATTTGTAGTAAAAAAAAAAAAAAAAATGGGGACCAGAGACGCCCTTCAATACGTGCTATCCTTAAAACAAATGCTGTGTAAGTCAGTAGATTTTGACAATTGTTTGGAAACAATTCTGTATATTTGGTCTAATTGGCCACTTTTTTTGTAAGAGTTTAGCTCAGAGTTGATTTGGGCAGAGTTGCATCTTTATCCTGACTACCAACCATGCCGACAAGTTGTGTCAACGTGATCACTTGGGAAGGTCCTCCTATTCTGTTCACCATTGCAATGGAGCAGTAAATATCACCTCCCCACCAGCTGGTCCTTAATAATTTCAGTGGACATCACAATGATGCCCTCGAATGGAACAGGAGAAATTAGAACATTTTAAAGTGTACATCAATTACCCAGTAATCAAAGGCTCAGATCCACAGACCTTAGTTAGTGACTTAACAAGGTGTCAACGTAAGTTAGAGCCTCGTTAAGTGCTAATGGGGATCTTCAAATCTCACAAACACAGTGTTAAGTGCTATTGTCAGCCGTAACAGCCATTGCCTTACTATGACTGACGTTAGTTAGGTCATACCTAAAGGTGACGTCATTCTACCCAGAGGGGGTCTCTGGTCCCCCTCTCTCTCTTGCTATAATTTTGTAGACTCTGGGGTGGCGTTTCTTTTTTCCATTCAATATGTGCATCAATACAATCTGCACACTGGCAAGTGATTAGCTAAATTGCCGATCGATTCGTTCTCCTGTGATTGATCGGCAAAGATTTGCTTGTGGTTCATTAAATCACTGTCAGTGTTGCAGAAGAGTACCCAAGATGCAAAGTTCTGTGTGGAAGATCATGTGACCAGGCAGGCACTAGATACAATTGGTGCACTGCTAGAGAGAGGGCAAAAGGGGTGTGCCAGAGCCAGTTTCAGAAGAGGAAGGGGATGTGACTTTTTAAATGGTTGCTATAGAAACTAAAATGCTTTAAAAAATGCTAGAAGTTTTTCTCATAGTACAAAACTGATTTATTTAAAAAAAAAAAACACACATGCAGCATATTGGTTGAACTGCAGCTTTAAGTAATAATCCCTGAAGAACAGGGCATTACTGGCCAATAATGCCCGAGGCGAAGCCGAGGGACTTTAACCTGACCAGTAACGCCCTGCTCTGAGGGGATTATTATTAGTATAGGCTAAATGTAGGCTTATTTTTTTTTTTTTCATTTTTCATATACACAAACACACAAACACACACTGTAGCCCCCCTCCACCCTCTACACTCACAAAACACACACAGAAGACACAAACACACACAACATACAGTACACAGCATTCCCCCTGTAAACCCACAAAACTGCAGACACACACACACCTAAAAACAGGCTCTGCTGCCCCTCTCTACACCCACAAAACACACAACAGACACACATACGCCTTTCTCCTCACTCTCCTATGCAGAGCTATCTGCAAGTTAGGGAGGGGGAGGAGTCAGTGCCCTGCTGGTGCCTCCTGTCCAATCACCTCCCTTGACTGAGAGCTGCTCTCACTGTGTGAATGAGAACTGAAAGTTGATTGGCTGAAAAACTTGACAGGGTGGCAAAAATTCCAGGCCATTACTGAATGGATAGTACCCAGAATTTTAACCAATCAGAAATCAGGGATTTAAATAATGACCGAAATTTAACAGCTTTAGCCTATAATTCAAGGTAACGCAAGTCAGTACTAACATAATATGATGTTAAGCCGATGCTAATGAGAATGAACAGTCGTTACTTTAGCCTATAATTAGCTTTGTGGGTTCCAGTTAACCTCCAGGAACATAACGTCCATTACTGATTTTAATAACAAGACGTTATGAGCCCTGAATTAACATAGCTCTCTGGATCTGGTCCAAAGTACCATAAGAAAAAAAGTGGTGCTGTTCCCGATTTCAGGAAATCAGTTTGGGAAAATCAATCTCACTTTTGACAACATTGATGCCCTAAAAACAGAACGGGAGACCGTGTGCCTATAAAAAGAATGAAATGAAATTAATGTTGGTTTTTACTCATAGCTGCCTTTATTTAGTCTATGATAGGTGCATAATGCCGTTATATTTTTAGATGAAATAGTATTGGCCGGGAACCCTCTCACAACCTGTGAGATACTAGGGGCGTGGCTCTGAGATACTGAGGGGCGTGGCTTTGAGATACTGAGGGGCGTGGCTTTGAGATACTGAGGGGCATGGCTTTGAGATACTGAGGGGCGCGGCTCTGAGATACTGAGGGGCGTGGCTGTGAGATACTGAGGGGCGCGGCTCTGAGATACTGAGGGGCACGGCTCTGAGATACTGAGTGGCGCGGCTCTGAGATACTGAGGGGCGCGGCTCTGAGATACTGAGGGGCACGGCTCTGAGATACTGAGTGGCGCGGCTCTGAGATACTGAGGGGCGTGGCGCTGAGATACTGAGGGGCGTGGCTGTGAGATACTGAGGGGCGTGGCTGTGAGATACTAAGGGGCATGGCTGTGAGATACTGAGTGGCGTGGCTGTGAGATACTGAGTGGCGTGGCTGTGAGATACTGAGTGGCGTGGCTGTGAGATACTGAGTGGCGTGGCTGTGAGATACTGAGTAGTGTGCCTGTGAGATACTGAGGGGTGTGGCTGTGAGGTACTGAGGAGCATGGCTGTGAGATACTGAGGGGCGTGGCTGTGAGATACTGAGGGGCGTGGCTGTGAAATACTGAGGGGCGTGGCTGTGAGATACTGAGGGGCGTGGCTGTGAGATACTGTGGGCGTGGCTGTGAGATACTGTGGGCGTGGCTTCACAGTATATTGAATAAGATTTAACCGTTTTACAGAAGTCTATATTTATATATTTCATAATCTGAAAGAGCTGAATTGCAATATCTTGTGGACGTACGCTCCCAGGATATTTACCTTTGTATATTTGCTATTTTTTCACTTAAGGGAAATCAAACATACCACTGGTGCTACAGTATGAGCCAAAAAACTGCATTGGACTCACAATCCTTAAGTCACCATCACTTTCATTAGGTTTACCTGGGAAACTATCTCAGATTTGTCATTTTCTTATATAAATATCTCGGTAACGCAGGTTCTAAGAATAGGGCAGTTAAAGACTAGGGAACCTCCCAAATCAGATTATATAGTAACAAACAGCAACTCATAAACAGATTCACTTCTTATCACAATAGGACATTCACCTTTGTGCAATTTTTCAGAGGTGCAAAAAGTATTGTCATATATATATATATATATATATATATATATATATATATATATATAATCAAAAAATAAATAGATGATACCGTTCTGTGGCTAACGAAATGCTTTTATTTGTGCGAGCTTTCGAGATACACTGATCTCTTCTTCCGGCGATGTTACAATGAATGAAGCAAGGATAACTTGAAAACAGTGTCTCTTGGAATGTTATCTGTGCTTGTCCTTCCCCCGGTGTGGATGTGTTTTATGGCTAGAGGTGTCAAAGGGTAACTGAAAGCAAGTGAAGAAAGAGTGTGTATGTGTATCAGTGTGAATAAAAATGAATGGAGAGCCCACAGTATAAACAGTGCTCTACACAAGGTGTGTGTGGAGTGAGAGGGATATAAATGGTGTGGGTGGGTGTGGAAATGTGAGAGTTTGTAGCACAACTAAAAGTGTGTGTGGATACTATGTGGTCCCTATTGGTGTATATGGATGGAGAAATAAGGAGTATTAGTATGTGTGAGAGACAGCTGTGTGTGCATACATATAGCACAGTATGTACAGACATGGCCTTTAGCGCTCATGGGAAGAGAGTTCGCTAGTGTCAGTAATGACTCATAAAATTTCGATCTCTGTTTAGGCCACTGCTAAGTGTCCCGAACAGTTGCATAAATTTGTATTCATGCAACCGTCTCTCTTTCGGGGTTTTAAGATTACCTTTGAGTATGGCAACCCTCAGATCGTTCATCTTATGGCCAGAGTCAGAGAAATGTTCGCCAACAGGACTGTCTCTTGTTCCGCGTGTGATGCTGTGGCGATGCAGGTTCATTCTCTTGTTTAGCCCCTGTCCTGTCTCACCTATGTAGTAGCAGCCCCCTGGGCATTTCATGCACATGATGAGGTACACGACATTGCTGGAGGAACAGGTGAACCCTCCTCTGATTTTGTATTCCCGATTCTTGTGTGGTATTTGTATTGTGTCCGCTGTGTAGAGCATTCATTTTTATTCACACTGATACACATACACACGCTTTCTTCACTTGCTTTCAGTTACCCTTTGACACCTCTAGCCATAAAACACATCCACACCGGGGGAAGGACAAGCACAGATAACATTCCAAGAGACACTGTTTTTAAGTTATCCTTGCTTCATTCATTGTAACATCGCCGGAAGAAGAGATCAGTGTATCTCGAAAGCTCGCACAAATAAAAGCATTTCGTTAGCCACAGAACGGTATCATCTATTTATTTTTTGATTATTGAAGCTTGGCTAACACGGTACTGATACCTCTACATATATATATATATATATATATATATATATATATATATATATATATATATATATATATATATATATATATATATATATATATATCTGCAGTATGTGTGTGATCCCAATGTGGCTTTCAGTTTCATTTAATCTTTTTAAACCAAGCCAGTGCAGGTAATCTTATGGAAGAAATATCATTATTTAAAGCTTATCAAAACTGCACACAACGCTGTGATAGAGATCAGAAAGCCTGTATTATTTCATATAAAGGTGTAAGCATATACATATACATAGATATCCTTCACAGAAATCCTTATCTCACTGCCTCAAAGTGGCAGGGGGTGTTCAATATGATGCATAGTGTATTTGTGCATACTATGAAAGCTTGAACAATATACCTAGCTAAAGTGGGAAAGGTATGTACTTGGAAACATGCAAATGAGGCCGGCATGGCAAGTAAGGCCTCAACTCCCACATATGGAATACAGTGATACCTGGAAGATCAATGGGAGGCCTCAATCCAGCAGTGGATCGACAAGGTGTGTGCGTGTGTGTATTTTAATAACATTCTATATATATTATCTATCATATATATCAATATATTCTAATAACACTATATTACCTATAATATCTATCTATCATCTATCTACTCTAATAACATATATATATATATTATTAATTTCTAATAACATTATATATATATATATATATATATATATATATATATATATATATATATATATATATATATATATTATCTATCTATATAGCATTCTATATATATATTATCTATATTATTTTCTAATAACATTCTATATATTATCTTTATTATTTTCTAATAACATTATATATACAGTATTATCTATAATATATATATATATATATATATATATATATATATATATATATACATATATATATATATATTATATATATATACACATTATTTTCTAACATTATATATTATTTATTTAGTCACTTGTTCCTAAATGTTTGACTAAAATCTGCACAGTTCGGATTTTGCACCAATGAATGTGCCCATTCTTAATTGATAGAATTATTTTGTTTCTTGCTTGTCCTGACTTTAAACAGACTCGGTACAAGTTTCTCAATTCAGTACAGGTAGTTAATTTTTTATTTTTTACTTTATCATTATCCAATAAATGTTTGTAATGCATATACTTTACAATCACACTACCATAATGAGTGCATTCTAAAGGGAATCTGTTCTACTTTGTTTGTTGCACTTAGTACATTGGACCTATGGTGTTTTGTAGAGCTGGGTGAACCTGTCAAATCTGTTCCGCTGATTTTTCCAGGCTTTTTGTGTGCATTGGATTGTGCTCTCCTAAGTCCTTGCGGAATCCTCTGAACCCGCCGTTGGATTCCGCCTGCACGGATTTGCTGGAATCCGTGTGCATTGATTGAGCCCCTCCCACTTCCTGTCAGTTCTTTTTCATACACTTTCTGGTGAGGGAAGGGAGGAGTCTGGGCTGGTGGCTGGGTATGGAGAGAGTACATTTGAAATGAAATTGGAAATCCTCATTTGTATCACCATACCATGCAGAATGTCCATTTGTCGGGGTTAAAAAGAAGGCAAAGTACTGTATTTCTCTTGGAATAATGCGATTCCTTCTTTGCCAAACCAGCACAGCATTGTAATGGGTTAGGCTTGGATACTAGAGAGGACCAAATCAATATCTGATTTAAGTATCTGTCCCATCCGGAGATAAATCTATTTCCAATCAGGTAGCAAGAGCTTGAATGCATGATTAATATCCGCTATGGTTTGCAATGTTAACGTGTGAGTTTTTAAAAGAAAGAGATCCGGAAGAAATGCATGTGATTCCTCTAATGCAACCCCTTCGACAATGGCTCCTACTTTTCAGAGGGACATAGCTAGGGTGACCATATTTTTCCCCGGGACAAAACTTCACACATACGCGAGTACCGACTCAACCAAAAAACAGGTAATTTGTAAATATTTTGGGCCTGTCCCGGGTAAAGCCGGACGTCTAGTCACTCTAGACATAGAACTTTCTCTGGCCCCCATGGCAGCTAAGCGGTTAAGGCAGCAAACTTTACCATAATGCACTATGAGTGTTGATCTGTGGTTTTCTATTGCAGATATCACACGGTTATAAAATATTATGCCTTACTTAAAACGTACACCACCAGGAATTTTTGTCAAAGATAACCAACGTAACTTAAATTCTCTTAAAAAATGATGCACCTTTAAAAATAGCCCTAATAACTAAATAATATTTAGTTTAATGATATTAGGTATATTATTATTTTTTCTACATTTGATATACATTTTTTTATTTGTGGCTAAACACCACGTTTCATTGATTTATTCAGCTACTAAACATATTCACCTATCTATCTTGTATCTGTCTACAGATATAGCAATCATTAACACTCATGCACGATGGTGAATGCGCCAGTGGGAAAAGCCATCATTAAATTAAATCAGCCAAGTGCAAAAAGGGCATAGGGTTTGGCGCCCCAGTAGGTGCAATCAGGCTGGCTACATCTATATCTACTGCATCTATGTCACTATCTATCATAGATACATGCACACACATATACATGCTAATATATTTGAAGTTTCTTGAAAACCTATTAAAAGTTTTCTAAACAAACTGGTATATAGCAATATCCTCACTGCCAAAAACTCTCAGTATTCTATAGCATGATTATCACACTGCGACATAACCACACAACTGAAAACAGTATAGATTTACAGTTCCTTTTATTTATTTTTATTGCGCTGTTCAGGATATGACTTTCAAGCTGAAATGTGAAAATCCATATCAGAAATGTTAATTAAATGCATGGACGCACGTAAGGATCTGAGACGAGCTGTTAAATGGTCGGTCACTTTTGTTGCATTTCCGCACTGAATTGAACCCTTTTTTGGTAATGCAAGGTTGCAGTTTGTGTCCGCGCTTTTCCATCCAAGGGATTTCAGTCTTTCTACGCAAGAGTGAAAATGTAAAAAGGAATGTCTCCAGAAAAATAAGAATTACGCAGGGACACACAGCTTGGGATCCTTCTTCCCTCTTTAGTAAAATAATATATCGGGTACCAGGAGCAGAAGGATAATACCCAGAATCCTTTGATGTTCAGTAAAAGGATAACTGCAAGGATTCTTCAAGGGACAAGGCAGAAAGTTCCGAGGATTTATGGGTAGCAACTACTAGTTTTACGCAATAGGGCAGGAGTAGCCAACTCCAGTCCTCATGGGCCACCAACAGGTCAGGTTTTCAGGCTATCCCTGCTTCAGCACAGGTGGCTCAATCCGTGGCCCAGTCTTCGACTTTGATTACAACGGTTTAAGTGGGTATCTGAGACCCCCTGCTTTAGATCCACGTATGATAACACCCTCCTGCAATGGCATCTCTCTACAGATCCCTGCCAGCACTGCTGAGGTTAACAGGACATTAGTAGGATCCCTTTTCTATCATAAATATAGTGATAAAAGACTCTGATAAATAGACCCTGAGAAGCTGCAAACATTTGTTCATATGGAAATAGAGCAGGATTGACCAATACCAGACGTCAAGTGCCACTAACAGGTCTGGTTTTCAGGATATCTCTGCTTCAGCACAGCTTGCTCAATCAGTCTTGGCTTCAGCATACATGGCTCAATCCGTTCCTGCTTCAGCACAGGTAGCTCAATCAGTGGCTCAGTTGACTGAGCCACTGATTGAGCCACATTTGCTGAAGCAGGGATATCCTGAAAAACTGATCTTGAGGAATGGAGTTGGCCACTCCTGCTATAGGGTTTCCCAGTGAGGAAACTATTATTAAAAAAATATTTATTTGGATGCTTATAATTTACCCGTAGCAACAGAAAATGTATAAGAGAATGATTTATCTGCGAAGCAAAATTAGATATGGACCGACGGATAAATGGGGATTCAAAGAAGCTGATAGATTGCCATAATGATGCACTTTGCCAAAACGAGATCATGCCAACTTCATAGAAACATATCGTGCATCATTGCAATGCCGGTTCCTATTTATTTCGCTAATGGCATATATTCTTTTTCTCCTATGTAGCACTGACCGTGTACGCAGCGATGCAAATATCTAAAAATGCAGCTCCTCATATTTCCTCATAAACGTGACTCTTATCCCCTTTTTCATCATAGTAAATGAAACCACCATCTACCCCGTCACCAAAGCACACTGCCGACAGTAGGCGTGACATTACACTCCTCCACCTCCTCCTTCATTCACATTCACGCTGTCGCCTCTTCCTCCGTAACATTGCCAAAATCTACCCTTTCCCATGTCACGCTGCTGCTAAAACTAATGCATGCCCTATCCTCTCCCGTCTGGATTATTGTAATCTGCTAATAAATGGTCTACCTGCCTCATGACTTTCTCCTTTGCAATCTATCCAACATGCTGTAGCTGGAATCATGACCCGGGAGGCTGCCAGGCGGTTCCCCCCGCCGCCCGCTTTGTCCCCTTGAAATACCCAAATAACGACAGGAGACAGTAATGGAGGTAAAATGGCCGCGGCTATTTATTAAAATTACGAGGGGTAAATGCTAATCCCCGCCAGAATGTACCTTTACAGAAAGGGGGAGGGTCGGCCGGCCCCCGTGCCGCTGCCGTCTGCGCGAGCGGGTTATCGACGTCATGACTATCTGACCTCGCCCACTCGTGCTCCCGCCGGGCTCAAACGGCCCAGCTCCCAGTCTGGCAAGAACAAGCACCCACCCCCCACGAGCCGCCACCGACGGCCCTATTTAATCCCCCTTAAACTAGGGCCGTGCCGCCAACCACCGCCAGACCCTCTCCAATCCCTCCTGTAACCCGATATTGAACAGATCTAATCCCACCTCTGACATGTGAACCCCGTCTGCCCTCAACAATCCCCCTGCAGTCCCATCGAAGTCGGGGTGTCTGATTATCCAGCCCCCGCACTGCGCCACGAACTTGCCGACCGCCCTGTTCACCTTCCTCCGTGCCCTATCCACTGCCCGTGGTGACCTGGCGCCCCGCCACTCCTTCCTATGGACTATGTCAGACCACACCAACTGCCCCGCCGGCCAGCGAGCGAACATCTGCGCCACGTCCCTTTTAATGGTCTCTATCAGGTCGACCGAGCGCACCGCCGCCACGACATTCCCTCCCGCGTGAATGAGAAGGATCTGCGGGGGCCTCCTGTCCCTCGCTAGAATCAAGAGCCGCGGTAGCAGCTGGTCCCATCGCAGCCCCCTCCCGCCCCACCATAAAACCCTAGCCTGTACGCCCAAACCGAGGTCCGTTCCGTAAGGCCGACGAGCCGCGCGCTTCTCCGCCCAGTGTATCAAAGAGTCACCGATGATCCAGACCTCCGACGCCTCCGCCTCTGCGGGGGGAGGAAGGAAAGAGGGGGGGGGGGCAGGGGTGGAAGGACAGGGAGAGAGAGAAAGGTTCACACCAGCGAAAGCCGTTCTGCGCCTGCCCCGGGCCTGACATAGGACCGGTACCTGCTGGAACCCCACCGCCCAATCCTTTGTATCACCTCCCCCGCCAGCCCAACCCGCGCTGCCTCAGTCGCGGCCCCAATCCTGAATGAGTGAGTCCCGAATTGGGCCGCTTCCAACCCCAAGCGCTCAAGGCAGATCCGGAACACCCGTGAGAACTGGTACCTGGATAATGGGACCCCGTCACTGTGAAGGAGTAAAGGCCCGTCCCTGGTGGGCCGCACTCGTAAGTACGCCCTAAGAGCCCCCACCGGGCAGAAACACTTCCCTGGCAGGCTTAGCAATGGTACCACCGCCCCCCTGCCCGCTTGGTCTGTCTTTGACCGCCGGATGAAAAGCTGCAAATAATCCGCCCCGAGCGCCACATCCCTGGCCTGCAAGCCCCCGCCCCTTTTCTTAGAAGCGCATACTAGCTCCCCTATACGCAATGCTCCAAAGAACGCCAAGGTGAATGCCGCATTGAAAAGCTCCGCCTCGAAGGTTGAAAAGCAGACCAGCCCTGTTATTTTAACCAACGCTTCCAATAACGCCGGAGTTACTGGTCTCCTGGTGTCGCAGGACGGTGCCCCCCTCAAAAGCCCCGCCAGGGCCCTCTTGACTACAAACGCCTTAGTGACGTCAGTCTCACCGCCCAGCCTCAAGAAGAATGACACCCCGCTCAGTTTCCTGCTAATTGTCCTCCCTACTAACCCCCTGCGCCCCAACTCGATCACGAATTGCATCACTGTCATGACCCCACCGTCCCTCCTTCAACTTCCCTTGAGAAGCGCAAGTATTCCCTCCATGCGGCCGCATAGGCTTCCCACGTACCCGGAGCTACCGATGCTCGCACTAGATTGATCACTGCGGGATCCCCAGCGCCCATAACTCTGTCGGGCAAGATGCGCCGTCCCTGTCCGCTTCCGGTGCCCACTTCCGAAACTCTCCCATCTGTAAACGGGATAAAGAGTCGGCAATGTTATTGGAGACCCCCGGCACATGACGCGCCCGGAACGATATGTTCAGATGCAAACATGAGAGGACAAAGCTGCGCAGCAGATTCACGACCGGTGGGGAACGTGAACCGAAGTTATTCACAGCCTCGACCACTCCCATTTTGTCGGTCCAGAAAACAACCTCCCTGTTTTTGAAAGACTGTCCCCACAATCGCACCGCGACCAGCAACGGGAACAGCTCTAGGAACGTTAAGTTCCTAATGAGATTGGACTCCCTCCAGTGTTTGGGCCAGCGCTCGGCACACCATGCCCCGTCGAAGTATGCCCCAAAGCCTACTGAGCCTGCCGCATCCGTGAACAGCTGCAGCTCTGCATTCCTCGAGGGACGCCCCCGCCATAAGGTTCTCCCATTGTACGCCTCCAAGAAATCCGACCAGACCCGCAGGTCTTCGCGGATCTCATGGGTGACCCGAATGTAGTGGTGAGGACGCCTGATCCCAGCGGTTGCTGCCGCGAGGCGCCTCCAAAAAACCCTGCCAACCGGCATAATTCGAGCCGCAAAAACCAGGTGGCCCAACAATGCTTGGAAGTGACGCAGCGAGGTTTTCCTCAAACCCCCGAACACCCGAAGGAGCCCTTTTAGGGTCGCTAGTTTATCCAGCGGAAGCCTGTACTCCATCCGTTCAGAGTCAATCTCGATCCCTAGAAAACTGATTACCGTTGTTGGGCCAACTGTCTTCTCGTCGGCTAGCGGGACTCCGAACTCGCAAGCCATGGCTGAAAATTCAAACAGCCATCTTGCACACAGGTCTGATCCCGCCGGCCCCACGAACAGAAAATCGTCCAGGTAATGCATGCACCCCGTGGCCTGAACCCTGCAACGAGCCACCCACTCGAGAAACGTGCTAAAAGTCTCAAAGTAGAAACATGATAGCGCGCAACCCATGGGAAGACACAAATCAACAAAGTGCTGGCCGTCGAGCACGCAACCTAGTAAGTGGAAACAGTCAGGGTGCACCGGCAGCAGCCGGAAGGCGGATTTGATATCCGCCTTTGCCAGCAGAGCCCCCCGACCCATCCTGCTCACCATCGCTGCGGCTTGGTCAAAGCTAGCGTAACTTACCGAGCACAGCTCGCGATCGATGCCGTCGTTCACCGACGAGCCTTCGGGATAGGATAAGTGTTGGATGAGTCTGAATGCCCCCGGGTCCTTTTTGGGGACCACCCCCAAAGGGGAGATCCTCAAGTCTGGGAGGGGGGGGTAGGCGAATGGACCCGCCATCCTCCCCAACTCCACCTCCTTACCCACCTTCTCCCTCGCCACATCGCTGTAAACCCTTGCCGATTTCAAATTACACTCAAATCCTGATCCCGCCTGGTGCACAAACGGGATTCTGAACCCCTCGGAAAACCCGTCGAGGAGCAGCCGGGCTGCGTCCCTATTTGGGTACCTTTCCAGCCAAGGGGTCAGGCTTTGGACGATTATAGGGGAAGGTGCCTTGCTGGCCAGCCCGCCGCCCACCCCTCTTGGAACCGCGTCCCCCGCTCTTAAAGCATTTTGCTTGCGGATGGGCTTGGCTGGCGGGAGGCAAAGAGGACGAGCCCCCGCCAGCTTGGGCTTAAATTAAAGGGGGCTTGGGCCCTCCCCCCGTGACGGGGAGGGCGGTGCAGGGGGCGGGCCAGCGGGGAGGAAGGCCGGCCCCCCCTGGTCATGAAACCCCCCCGCCCATGGCTGGGGGGGGTCGCTTTCCACCAACGGGCACATTCCAGCATATTGATGATTCAGCTTCTCTCCCTCTGTTTTGGGATGGGGTTGCAGTAAAGGTGCTCGGTCGTGACCTGGTTCTCCCTGGAAACTGAACGTATGACTTATTGGTCTCTGCTATGTAATATATAATAGAGTTTTAATACAGTAAATGCAGCTTTAAATGATGTGATTCATGATGTGTGTGTACATACATATATACACATTATAAATATATATATATACACACATTATATATATATATATATATATATATATATATATATATATATATATATATATATATATATATATATATATATATATATATATATATAATGCCCACAGAAGGCAACCTTCCCCATGGAAAAAATGTCTTCAGAAAAGACTGAACAGACATGTCCTCAAAGAAACCTTTTCAAAAGGTACTAATTTTAACATTCCTCTTTGAGAAGGCTTATTTCAATATAATATCTCAATTTGCACCATTCTGGTAGGAAACGGAAATAGATGACAATGGAATTCCATAGTGTGTGTGTATATATGTGTGTGTGTGTATATATATATATATATATATATATACAGTGGTTGACAAATCACCAAAAAATCTACTCGCCACACAAAAAAATCTACTCGCCACCTAGTACCAAACGTGTGTTGCTTGGGCCAATATTTACTCGCCCGGGGGTTAAATCCACTCGCCCGGGGCGAGCAAATGTATAGGTTTGTCGAACACTGTATATATATATATATATATATATATATATATATATATATAAATTGTGATGCCCACACCACGTTGCAGTCTCTTTTAGTCCCAATTTAAGGCAGGAGACGTAGCATTTCTCTATATGGGGTTTATAAACAGGGATTAAATCATACATCAACAGGCCTATCGTCCCTTTAAGTCAAAACAAAACATAAAAATAACACCTATTCCCTTTAGGGAAAACTAACTACATGGTAGCGTTAGCCCCTACTAACTGGATGGCCAGCTAAGCTGGTTCCCACCCCAAAACATGCCCAGTCATATGCACCAACGTACACAGTCTCTGCAAACAACAATACAGGGTATTGCTTATCTGTTAGTCCAGAGTTTGGAGCAGACGTCCCCGCTTCAGCACTGTATCAGGTATTTCCTTCCTAGGGGAGCTCAGGAGAATCGCTTCTCTGTAAGTCCAATGCCAAGGACAGGACATCTCTGCTTCAGCATGGTCTCTCGTCCTTCCTTCTTCTTGGGATTAATGACCCAGGCAGTCCCAGTAGACTCTGCGACTACTTTCCAGCAGGTCTAAGCAACTGTGCCAGCCTTCCTTCTTTAGCTGGGGAGCACTTTCTATTCTGTCCCCCCTTCTCTGAGGAACAGCTGTCAGCCTCTCTCACTGTGGCAGCTCTCAGTCTGTCTTTTAAAACACTTCTGTTCAGTCAGGAGTTCAGCCTGATTAGATGCAGCTGAACTAGCTACTCTAGGGGATTAACCTACCCACACCATTTATATTAGCTCCCACTCCACACACACCTTTTGTAAAGCACTGTATACACTGTGGGCTCTCCATTGATTTATATTCACACAGATACACACACACACACTCTTACAGCACTTACTTTCAGGAACCATTTAACACCTCTAGCCATAAATCACATCCACACCGGGGGAGGGACAAGCACAGATAACATTCCAAGAGACACTGTTTTTAAGTATACCCTTTGCCTGCTTCATTCAATGTAACATCGCCGGAAGAAGAGATCAGTGTATCTAGAAAGCTCGCACAAATAAAAGCATTTCGTTAGCCACAGAACGGTATCATCTATTTATTTTGTGATTATTGAAGCTCGGCTAACACAGTACTGATACCTCTACATGTATATATATATATATACTACTTAATTCCATTGTCATATATTTCCATTTCCTACCGAAATGGTGCAAATTGAGATATTTTGAGTGTTGTTAATTTTGGCTTAAAGATGTAACAAAAAAACAAAACATTTGATGAATCGTAGGATTGATTACCTTGAATTGCAGTATTTAATGCTTCTTTATGGGATGGGCTTTGCTTTCCATTGCTGTATAAAGACCAAAGTGAATGAAAATACTGATATCAAAGGTTGGAACTTAACTAAATTCTATGATAATGAGTTTCACTGCCGTCCAGTGATCCGGTTTGTTACGCGATGTGGGTGTCACTCTTTCAAAACCAGCCTTGCTTTTGTCTATAACAGACCTCGTAGATGTCAACCTCCCAGGGTTTGTGGGTCCCGGGTGAAAACATGGCATTAAATACTTTGCTATTTAAATGCTATCAGTGAGACCCCATTGAATTTAATGAGAACACAAATGCCAATAATCATTGAGACTGGCTCAAAATCAGCAACTCAGGGAGCTGACATTGATACATTTCAGTGAAGAACATTGATACATTTCAGTGAAGACGTATTCCTCCGCGTCAGTAAAAAAGCCACTTGGACTTGTTTTTAGAAATGATTGGTACCCCCATGTCAATGAAAAATTCAGTTCTCCACGACTTCAGCATCGTTAATTTCAAGTCAACAATAACCAGGAGGACAAATTTATCTTAAAGGCGCAATCCGCTGACTTCAATGGGGCTTTCAGTGAGATAGTGCCGGGAGGAATAGAATAAGGGCATAAAGCATTTTTAAAGAACAACCTGCCAATGTAGCTGGCTTACTTAACGCCTCCACTGTCAGAGGTCCCTGCAACAAAGGATGCCCATTGGCAGCATAAGGGTTAAAAAAAAAAAAGAAGTAATTGTTTGTGCAACTCATTAACTTTTTGGGGTTTCCTTGAAAATTAAGAACATTTTAAAACTGATGGCAAGATACTATGGCCACCCCCCCCCCCTGTAGTCTGTTACATGAGACCACACCAATAATTGGGGAGAATAGGAGGAAGGTATTGTGCTTATAAAAGGTCTGGGTACAAGAGCTGTGAAGAACTCCCATGCTGATTCGTTAACCCAAGAGAAGGCTAAAAGTTGGGGCTCAGTGAGTAAAGACTAATAACATAGACTGAGTTTGAAGCAGGCAGAACCTGTTCAATTCCCGGTGTTGGCTCCTAGTCACTTTATCTCCCTGTGCCTCAGGCTCCGGAAATTAGGTAGCTCTGCGGAGCAGGAACTCTATGTGCAGCGCTGTGTACATGGTCAGCATTATACAAGAAAAAGCCACTATTATTAATATAACATTTAACTAGCCTAATAAACAAAATCTACACTACAGATGTAAGTTGTACAAATAACACGGGTCACATCTGGAAATACTGCATCAGCTTTGACGTCATCCTCAACGGGAGCAGTAATGAGGCTACCACTGTATAAGGAGCTCAATAACCCCTGCAGTGGCAGCCACTCCAGAACAGAAGACATTAAAAGGTATCACAACATGCAAGAAACCTAAAACAATAGGGACATTTCACTAGTAAATACTGTTATTATCCACCTTAGCAAACTTGACACCCTCTACAATTCAATTTGTCGTTTTGTTCTCCAATGCAACTACAACACACATCACTGCGATATGCTCAAAGAACTAGATTGGTCATCACTTGAGTCTAGGCGCAAAGTTCACCTTTCCTGTCTTGCCTTTAAATTCTTCATGGGCAAGCCACCCACCTATCTGAACAAGCTCCTCACCCCTACCATTTGCAGCACTTATCACATGAGATCAGACTCCAAAAGACTGTTCATGGTCCCAAGGCTCAACAAAGTATCCGGACGTTCCACCTTCTCCTACCGTGCACCCCAAAACTGGAACAACCTACCAGAGACTCTCACATCCACCACCAGTCTAAGTTCTTTCAAATCTAAGGCTGTCTCACATTTTAATCTGGTCTGTAACTGTTTCATACGCCCATAATATATATTTTCTTTAACTGTGCACGCAATGTCTTGTATATAATGTATACCTTGTTCATTTATGTAACTGTATTTGTAACCATGTATTATTTGTCTTAACTCTGTGCCCAGGACATACTTGAAAACGAGAGGTAACTCTCAATGTATTACTTCCTGGTAAAATATTTTATAAATAAATAAATAAGTTATGACACGCAAGCTAAAAGCAGTTGCTGTGGCCTCTGACATTTTCTCCTCTTCGCCTTGTTGGTAAATGATGTCCCCACACGGTGTCAAAAAAACTAAATGAGACTTGTAAAACAAAGTCACTTTTTCAGGAAAAGAGAATCAAGTACAGAGTCCGTTTCTCAATGTCCCTGAATGTGTGGGAGAACTTCTTCTGCATTCCAATTAGCGCTCCGATGGCCAGCGCTGAAAAGGCTTAATGATTTTCTTAAGGATTTCTCACAAATTAGAAGGCTGGAGTCAACTAATTAATACTAATTCCACAAACCTTAAAATCGGATGAATGTCTGACACGGTACAATTCCCATGCGGCATTCCAGCACTGAAGGCGTTAATGTCTCTATCGTCTTCTTTTTGGGGGATTTAAAAACGAGTTCGTTTCCCCCTTGTATTAAGATGCTGTATGTAAATGGATCGTCCAAATAATGATGAGTGCAACTAATTTCATAAATGTTCTCATGTACTTCAGAGGCTGAGAAGCGGTATGCTGTAGTTGCAAAGGCTAGTTGTCAATAAAAGACAAAAAAAAAAACCTTTTTGAAATAAAATGTGCGCCACGAGTTGAATATATATATATATATATATATATATATATATATATATATATATATATATATATATAAACAAGAGGGGCAGCTGGCACTCCAAATACACAATAATGTTGCGGGGCCATCTACCTTTGCAGAATGCTGGCTGATTTATAATAGCAAAATGATACAATACATCTATCCCAAAGTCAAAAGAAGAACAATTATTCCAGCTTTTAGGCTTCACAATGTGATTAAGCTGTAACTGAGAAGATTGCATGATCGAAATGATAACAATATCCCAGTCCTGTCAACATCAATGGCCATCATTACATCTAATTCAGATGACTTGCTATCAGTTAAAGATATCCTCACATCTGCCCTTTGATGATCCAGAAATCAGGGCTAATCCTACGTTTTCCTTTTAAGTACTGTTTCTTTTCTTAAATGAGGTGTACCTGTGGGTGAGCAAAGTTTTCTGCGGGGATGGGGTTTTTTCTGAATCAAACGCCTTTTTTTTTTAAATTATTCTTAGGTATCGTTAGTTTAAAACCCAAGGTCATGTCTCAACTCAATGGTCCAGGTAACTATTCTTTAATTGTACAAATCATCCATGGGGGGAGAAAAAAAACCCTCTTTATTAAATGATCAGTATCTATCATAGCTCAGCAGGTGTGAGATAAAGCCTTGTAGGCTGAGGGGGGAGAGATTACAAGGGACCAATGTGGCTTTTCCAGCATCCGTAACATTCTAAAAAGTTTAATACAGATATAACATATGCACATAGGAAAATAGAGAGCGCTATTTATCAGTCCAGCTATACAAAAACACAGCACCATCTTTATCAAAGGACACAAGAAAAGGATTATATATAATATATAGTATATATATTATATATATATATGTGTGTGTGTTTTTATCTTTCTCCGGTCCCTTTTGACCTTTTAACCAGTTTTGTGCCTTCCTTTATTTTGTTCAATGTTAAAGATACTCCTTCACTCTCTTTTATATTTAGTGTATTAATAATAATAATAATAATAATAATAATAATAATAATAATAATAATAGCATGTTCTTGTATAGTGCTGCTAGTTTTACGTAGTGTTTTTCAGAGACATTCTGCAGGCACAGGTCCCTGCCCCGTGGAGCTTACAATCTATGTTTTTGGTGCCTGAGGCACAGGGAGATAAAGTGACCTGCCCAAGGTCACAAGGAGCCGACACCGGGAATTGAACCAAGTTCCCCTGCTTCCCACTCAGTACCAGTCAGTGTCTAAATAACCCTATAGGGAACCATGTTAAAAATGGTTTTGAAGCAAAAGGTGACACTGTGTGCTCATTTGCATGTAATTTCCCAGAATCCCTTGCTGCCGTGGAAGTGCTGTGTGCTGGGTGATAATGGTGAAAGGCGGGGTTGCAGACCTGTCTAAGACATGCAAATGAGCATACAGTAATATTTCCATTTGCTCTATGCTTTGCTGTGGAGGGTTTTTGTCACTTTTTTTTACCCACCATAGCTTAACTAAGTATATATATATATATATATATATATATATATATATATATATATATACACACTTAAGTTAAGCTATGGTGGGTAAAAAAAGTGACAAAAACCCTCCACAGCAATGCATATAGCATACATAGCATATATATACCGTTTGGAGCTTTGGTTGAATGAAAGTTGTGTGAAATCTTGCCAATTATTGCTGGGATTTTACCACTTCTCATGAGAGTTCTGGGAATATACCCGTATATACATGGGTCATGTGACCGGTACATTAATTTGGATGCTTTTTGGCGCACTTTCTCGAGAAACAAAAAAAAATGCTAATTTTGCAGCATAACTTGAATCAAAATGATTTGCAGTGTTAATTGTCAACACTCCTCAGCGTATTAAAAAGGCGTCATAAACGCATTGTACAAGGCAGGAGGGGCCAACTGCAGTCCTCAGGGGCCACTAACAGGTCAGGTTTTGAGGATATCCCTGTTTCAGCACAGGTGGCTCAATCAATGGCTCAAAGACTGAGCCACTGATTGAGCCACCTGTGCTGAAGCAGGGATATCCTGAGAACCTGACCTGTTAGTGGCCCCTGAGGACTGGAGTTGACCACTCCAGGTATTACCCCTGTACTAATTTGATCCCTGCAGTATTGGAGTGTCAGTACTCCAGGTTCAAGTCAGTAATAATAATAATAATAATAATAATAATAATAATAATAATAATAATAATAATAAATTAATAACAACAAATAACTAAAATCAGAGTGATCAGAGGGTACTGCTGTTTAAAGAAACAGAGACACATTTTTGGGGATATTTCTATGAGTTCTTGATCTTTTAAAAATATATATATTTCTGTGTTTTCTTCACAAACGTTTGGCAGAAGTGTATTTTTAACCAGAAGTCTACAACTGAGGATATGATCACATCCAGCACCGAATAGGTTTAAAAAGCCACCTCATTGTTTTCCAGTGCAGTCCTTGCCAGGGTGAAACGGAACCTATGGCAGTGACATGTTTAATGGGTAATATCTGGGTGCTTGATGCTTATTTCCTTTTTTCTTTTTAACCTCAGACATTTTAAAATCATGTTTGTTAATGTGGAAAGCTGATGTCTTCGAGCTCCCCTAATTTTTTATTTTGTTTTTGCCGAGCATTCAATGTCACATGTCCCTCAATTCAGAAAACATGACACTTTCCGAAGGAGCGGCTCAGTGAGTAAAGACACCGACTCTGGCACTGAGTATGAAGCAGGTGAACCTGGCTCAATTCACCGTGTCCGCTCCTTGGGTAAGTCACTTTATCTCCCTGTGCGTCAAGCACCAAAAACTAAGGCTAGGTCCCCGCTGCCTGCTGCAGCGCCCGTTATGGCGTGCGCTGTAGGGACAAGAGCTGCCCCTCAATAGGGCCGGGCACGCTACATACACTGCCCGCCGCGTTGTGTGAACAGATTTCTGTGAAGACAGGAAATCTGTGCTCACAACTTGTGACAGAGCTCTGGCCACGCCTCCCTGGCTGTTCAACCAATGAGGGTCAACCTGACAGGTGACATCATGGCTGCCCCCCATCTTTCCCCCTGCAGCATGCCTCCAGCCTGGCAGGCGCGCGTGCAGCGCCGACACCGGGACCACAGCCATAGATTGCAAGCTCATCTGGGCAGGGACTGTGTCCGAAATATTCCTATGTGGCTGCGTACCTCACCCTACACTGTAAGTGTGACGTGCCTTGTGTCCCATTGGGAGAAAAGTGCTATATGAAATAAAAGTGATTATAATTATTTCAATACTGCCATTTTATTGAACTTCTGGCAAAAAAAGTGGGTGCATGACCTTTCTCCAAAAACCGCTACTTTCAAAAGAAACGAGCACGTCCCCTTTGATGAGATTCGCGCTTCGCAAGATATAATTGTGTAATGAGCAGGATACTCCACGGGCAAAAAAACCACGTTCGTTTACTCTTCCCCTTCCACCTAATGGAGGGATCTGATTGGGAACATGATACTTTGAAGGTCCAGAAAGCACGTAACTGTCATACAGTAATTGTATGTAGGTATGTCTTTATTAGCGCCATCCCAGCGTTTTACATTAGTAATACTGTACACATGACAAAATAGGAATAAGCGCGTCATACATAAAAAGTAACATTAGGAAAAGGAGTCCCTGCCCCGAAGAGCTTACAATCTAATTTTTAATCTTAATGACCCTACTGCAAAACCAAAACATCAGATGTTTCATTCAAGGATTATTTCATGTGTTAATTAAGCTAATGATATTGTTAAGTTGTTTACAAAGGGTGGGGGTTTTTTTTATATGAGAAGTGCTACTAAAATGGAACACTTTTTCTTTTTATAAAGGACGATTATGTCTGGCGTAAAAAAAAGCCCAAATCAAATGGGTTCATTCGTAGGCCAATATCAAGTCACAAAAAGGCCCGTGACAGCTGCAATTTCAATATTGTAAATGGGAGCCCGAGAGGGAACTCAACACAAATTTGAGCACATAAAAAGCCTCTTATGGCGGATGCCCCACACCGTTTCATGGTGCCAATCCTGATCCGTCCCTACACTGAGGCAGTTTTGTGTATGAACAGTTATGGTCCATACATCAGAATTATGATGGGAACTGATAGAGTACAGTTATAGATGCTATAAATTTAAAAGAAGCACAATTACATTTCGCTGGCACTGATGTCTTAGGAAGAGGGATGGCTGCCTGCGGAAAAGATGATGGAAGGCTGTTGCATTATTGACCCTTTCACTGCTGGAGGATGGCCAAGCCCCTTGTATTTAGGTCTCTTTGAGGGTCTCCTGGCTTCACAACAGATGAAAGAGAAAAACAGCCCAAGATTGAAATAAAATCCCATTGACTTCAATGCCAAATGTTTCTTTTGATAAATGTAGGGCTCGTTTCTGTCTCCCCGCCCGTCCACCTTAATTAAAAGCCTCCTTCACATATATAAGACACTAAACAGTGTGCACGGCACCGTGTAACGTACAATAAAAGAATGCAAAATGTTCAACGGTCATGGCTTTGGCAGGAAATTGGGCCCCGTGCCTTATGTTTCCCCACCACTCATTTTTGTGTTCAATTATTATAATACAGCGTCATATTAACTTGGATAAATGCTTTATTCTGCTTGGGGTATGCACCTTATTTTTCGTCGGCAGGTGCTACAGACACAGCTCTTACCAGCATGGATTATTCTGCTTGGGCTCACACCGTGTTCATGGATGGAGTGCACCCACCTCTTAATCAGAATAATTCTGCTTCATTCACCTACTATTTCATTTAAACAAACATGCTATGGGCTATTATTATGAAGTAGTGCTAAGCCACAAGACACCGTACATCATTACTGTCCATTCCAGGTATCCAAAGACAC
Organism: Ascaphus truei; assembly: GCF_040206685.1. NCBI lineage: Eukaryota > Metazoa > Chordata > Amphibia > Anura > Ascaphidae > Ascaphus > Ascaphus truei. The sequence goes on along the minus strand of NC_134485.1, from coordinate 13,479,358 downwards.
TGTAATCGCAGGACTTCGCACCACTTCCTAAATACGGGCTGATGTCTTTCAGTTTTTCTTCTAAACCCAGGTCACATGATTAGTATTAAATACGAGCGTAACTCTAAATAGTTTCTTACATCCTGGAAATCCATTGTGTCTTTGCTTTTCTCCCTTTGAAGAAGGCTGTGTGTGCGGGGCACTCCTAGCGCATAACACGGGGGAACCAGTATTCTTAGGAACCCATGCAACTGGTCAGCGACAAAAAACAGGGTTTGTACCCGTCATAGAGACAGGGGAAGGGCAACAAGTTATTGTGTTCAGCACCGATAGGGGCTATTAGGGAAAATGGGACAGGGAGAAATTGAGGTGTGTACAAATTTAATTATTATTATTACTACCCAGGGCATACATACTGTACATACATACATAGCAATATGCAGTACAACCCACCACCCTAAAGTCTCCCTGCTGAAACACGGGCAAAAGCAATCCAAACCCAGCACTGTATCTATTAAGGTAAAAGAATGGTATTGAAAGTAATTGGAGTTTTTCCTTTGATAAATCTCGTGCCCATCGTTTGCCTCGGGGGTTTGCCCCACTTTTGCAGACATTAGGAAATAACTCTGATGGAGTATACTTGTGTTTCATAGAGTAACAATGACTGCTCTAGCCTCTTTGCCGCACGTAGGGTCAGCAACTTATTGGGTAGCAGTGTCTTTGAAGTGGGATAACTAGGTTGCAGCACCTGTGGCTTTATCCACGTGGGCTTAAGCAACGACTCATATTTACTAATGGGTGCTACTCCACAATGGGTGCTGGTTACTAATGTCTCCCGGGTGCAAAAGTCTGTGCAAAAGACTAGCACCAGATTTAGCAAAGGAAAAACTCCCATTGCTTTTAGTTGGATTCTTTTTCTTGCCCCACACTATCCCTTCCAGCTCAGAACCCAAACCCACCACACCGTACACTTTTACACAGCAGGTCGTGATGCACCTGTGAATGAACAGTCTATTAAGACTTCTTCTTTCAACAGAGCGGTAAAGAGAACATGTACAGGTAGTGTTAGGACCTGCAGAAAGGGCCGTCCCGTGATGTGGTCCCAGGCTTAACCATACTTTGGCCAACAAATTGAACTAAATGACCCTTGCTTATGAGAAGCAAAACAGATAAGTATTTAACTGTACAATTTATCATATTGGTTGTAGCATTGGGGCTTTTTGTCCTTGTGACCTTGGACAAGTCCCTTTATGTCCCAGGCACCAACATTGGATTGTAAGCTCTTTGGAGCAGAGATTCATTGTGCCTGCAAAGCTTTATGTACAGCACCACATACATTGTCAGCACTACATAAGAAAAATTGTTAATCAATGTTTTACACATTTATGCGTCACCCTTTCATAACAAGGCTTTTGCTACTGAATGCCAATATATTGCAGCGTATGCGTTACCTAAAACCTGTTCCCAAGTGTACAAATGTTCTTATTAATTGTGCAGATGAGAAATGAGAAACCATTGTAACTGAACAAGATAAAAGCAGCGTGTGGTCAGCTCTGTCTTCTGTACCAATTCCAATAGCTACAACACAAATGGATTGTGTATTGAAATATGACATGACATATTACTGCATTCAGCACCAACTGCAGGGCGTTGAGGTAATGCGCACCAGCTTCTCTTTTACAGCAGCAGCTAGAGTACTTCTTCCATACTGTACGGTAGTCTTGTTTTGAAGGTTAAAGGGGTCAATTTTCTTTTGTGCACAGCTGGGGAGATTCTGGAGCACACAGGTGAACCAGGTGCATCAAACTGGGAAGATTCTGGAGCACACACTTGAACCAGGTGTATCAAACTAATGAGATTCTGGAGAACACACGCGAACAGGTGTATCAAACTGGGGAGATTCTGGAACAACACACGTGAACCAGGTGTATCAAAGAAATGTTGATTTCAATTGAATTTTTTTCTAGCATTGCACCACATTTTTTCCCAAAATTGCATATCTTGTGCTCAACAGAAACCTAGAATTTGACGGCAGATAAAAACCACTTGGCATTTTTTCTATAGACTGTAGAACGTATTTGATCCTTGGCTTCCTTTTTGTATTTAGGTTAGCCTTATGTTTTTTTCCAAGCCAGTTTGAATCCCCTTACTGTAATAGCCCCTACCACGATGCCATCCCACAAATCTATCACCTTTTCGGTGAAGAAGTTCTTCCTCACTGTAGGCGATGCATGCAGAGGTGAAGACCGGAGACTTGCTTTGGGAAAAATAACGTCGGCTTTTATTCAGCCGAAGGTCCAACAGCATAAAATATGGTCTTTTCCTAGCCAAAGTTCAGCTTCCCCAGCGTAGGAAATTCCATATACTGTATGTCTATAGACGTCTATATAGATACTGTACGTGGTGTCCCTATGCATCAAGGACATGCACATGTGGTCTGTATGCAACGATCCAACACGTTTCGCCCCAACATTGGGCTTACTCCGGGATCCACGGAGAAAGCGGAAGTGACGCGAATTGCAGATCGCGAAACGCAGATCGCGAAACGCAAAGTGGGGCCGCGTGGGCACTGTGCTCATACAGCGCTATTCTCAGGAGATTCCTCCGCTGGGCACATTTTTTATGTTTCTAAGTGCATACAATTTCTGAATTTGCCATTTATATTAGATTACTACACTTATACGCTACATACTTTTATCCTTTCTCTACCCATTTAATGATGATGAAAACGTGGGTGGTGTGAAGGCTTTTCTTCCATCTCTTACAGGTGCGTGCATAAGGATTCTCTTTATTGCGTTTTCCTGGTTCTGAGCAGCTGCCGTACACCACATATTTCTATTTATCTCTTTTGTGATTGCATCTTCCCACTGGAGAAAACTTTTACCCTATCTGGCTGTACCTCAGACAATAACAATTAGATTGTAAGCTTTGCTGACAAACGATGACATTTGCCGGTGGTGTTCTGATACTTGACGTAGATAGCATAGCTGTATAAATATTGTACTTCGCATACAATGAACTAACCAGCAAAAAAAAGGTTAAATTGCAATTTTTGTAAAACTGGTAATGTATTCCCTATTTACCATATATTTGCACATGGCATGTATGTAGATGTTTATAATTCAAAGCTTTTTACGCCTGTAATTGAAACCTCACATTATTTTTCAAGTTTTGTACAGTTGCCATTTTAAAATGGGCCATGCATATAATTGCTCTGAAGAAGCAAAATTGTACTTTGAAGCTAAAATGCTCAATTTAGAGAGTGTATAATAGCCCCTAACAAGCTTTTGAAGCTATAAAACCACATATCATCGGTAGTGTGCAAGCCGAGGTTCAACATAAACGGGCTATACGGAAATATAAAAGGTGAAGCAAAGCTCGATTTTATTACTTAAAAGGGCATTCACATATATGAAAATGTAATAAACTGGAATCGCTCAGCAATGTAACACTGGGTTTAGGATATGTTTAATCATTGTTCTAACATAGGGCGTGAGAAAGGAAATCACTGAACAGTTAAAGAAATACCAGGAAACATGCAATACTCGTCGTTAGGAGCTTGTTAAAACAGGAAGGCATTGTTCAATAATCACAAGAGTGCTTCGCTGTGCAATACAGATAATTGTACACGGGCATAAATAACCTTGTATAGCACAAATCACTGTACATAGCATTTTATGGGCACTGTCCCTGCACAGATTATGGGACGGAATGGTGGCAGTGCTACCCTTGCAGAGGCTCCCGCTCTCCCCCGGAGTCCCACCTGTGGTGCTGGACAGCGACAGAAGGAGCTCACTCAGGCAGCGATCACGGAAGCCGGGCCCGACTTCCAGTACGGCCCAAAGTCCGTGTCAGGACGCCCCAGGTTGGTTCCCTCCAGCACCGCCGCAGCATCCGCCCCACAGGTGGCACAGGCCTTGGACTCAGTTTGCATTGGAACCCCTGATTTCTCAAACTGGTCCCGGAGCTTACAATCTGTTTGGTGCCTGAGGCAGAGGGAGATAAAGTGACTTGCCCAAGGTTATAACAAGGAACTGATACTGGGAGTAGAACCATGCTCCCTGTCATCAAAATCCCTATCCATCAGAACCATCACTCACTGAGCCACAAAAGGCTGTGGTACAGTGCACAAATTACTACTCATTCCTATGTAATGGGAATATTACTGTGTGATGTGATGGGAAACGTATTATTGGTTAATGCTATGTACAAGTATAAGTGAAAAAACATGCAATAGATCTCCCAAGAAACTGATTTCAATTACATTTTACCATATGATAAATCTGGTGTTGTTTTTCTGCACTGCCCCCCCCCCCCCTCCAGTTCTGCAGCTGGGAGACGGATGCAAGTCCCCCCATATCTCTCCATGCTTCAGCGTCACATTATGAGCAAGCATAAAAAACAAAAAGTATAATCTCTCCAGGGAAGCCCCCTCATTGGGGTGTATGTACCAAGGAGGCAAAAGCGGTGCCAATTCCGTGCAACCAATTGCATCACGTGCATCAAATGAAAGAAATCATATTGCTTTCAAGGTGAGTTTTTCTCACCTGGAGCAATTACTTTTCCCCGGATCTGCACTACATTTGCCCTGATACATAACACCCACTGTGATTTATGATGTATAACAAAGGGATATTTTAATTTGATGTATGCTGTACGGTGAACGTTTTTTTGTCACTTTTTTACCCACCATAATTTATTTAATGTGTGGATGAAACCCGTCCCTGCTTCACATTGCAGAGCCAGTATAACCAGCCTCACACGGAGGAGATCCAGATGGTTGAATTACCTGTCCATGTATTTCTTTAAAGCAGCCATCCAAGCTACCGGTTATTTTTAATTGTACTTTTTTTTCAATACAATCCACACAATGATAAGTAATTAGCTAAGTTGCTGATCGATCCGTTCTCCTGTGATCGATCGGCGAAGATTCATTAAATGTCTGTCAGTGCAGCAGAAGAGGCCCAGAGATGCAGTGTTCTGTGGGAAAGATCATGTGACCAGGCAGTCACTAGATACAATTGATGCTCTGCTATAGAAAGGGCAGGGCTCAAACAGGGGTGTGCCAGAGCCAGTTTCAGAAGAGGAAGGGGATGTGACTTTGTAAATGGTTGCTATAGAAACCAAAAAGGCGTGTTTCATTTTAAAACATTAAAAATGTCATTCAGAGTTTTTTTTTTTAAATGCTACAAGTAGTTTTTCATAGGACTTTAAACACACATAGGATATTACTTGGTCTGCAGCTTTAACCCAGGCTGAAAAGGGGCATAATACTTCAGGCATAAGATTGTAGGGGTCAATGTTAAAATGAATAAGAAGCAAAAAAGTGACACTATGTGCTCGTTTGCATGTCATTTCCCAGAATCCCTGGCTGCAGTGGAAGCATTGTATGCTAAGAGATAATGGGGAAAGGCAGACTTGTAAGAGACATGTGAATGTGCTCACAGGTTATATTTGTATTTGGTGTAGCAAAGAATAAGACTAAAATATGTGTTTCACTAGGGAACCTCCATTTATACAACTCCTCCAAAAGGTTCTAATGAGGACAATACAGAACATTGAGCATTGTCCTCCAAAACCGTGACCATGTCTGGCCCTTATAACAGGGGTGAGGCTGCTGGAGGACGGCATCTGAGAGAGGCACCGTGCTCTTTTCCCCCTTCGCATCTGGCAGCCTCCTCCTGCTCTTTTATCCTCCTGATTGCTGTGGAATTAATCTCACAGCAGCTGACTGTAGGCGCAGCTTTTATGAGCGCTCGCTGATAAGAGATCAGATGCAAATGCATTATCTCAAGAGACACAAACTGGACTCCAAATTGGAAAGAGGGTTATATCAAATTGTGGAGGTGGTGACAATGTCACTAACAGTGTAACAGGCACCCACACATTGTTTCTAGGCGCCCATTCAGGTTCACAATCAGCATAGCAACTAGACATTTTTAACCCTTTCACATAGACAGCATGAAACACAACACGCATTACAAGGAATTGAAATCATTATATCCCCTCATAGTGAAGCAATACATCAGTTTTGCAGCCATTAAACCAGTAAAACACCCACCCACTAAGACTCTCTGAAGTTGGGTCACAAATCAACTCCCAAAGGTTACCTATTTCCATATGTAGTTATACAATAACTGAACTCCTGAGGTGCCTACAAAGCACTCAAGATGTTACTCTTGTCTTGAGTGCCCTTTGACTTCAATTTATCAATTTATCCATTCAATATAGTCCATCCATATTAGGAGTGGCCAACTCCAGCCCCCAAGGGCCACCAACAGGTCAGGTTTTACGGATATCTCTACTTCAGCACGGGTGACTCAATCAGTCAATGACTGAGCCACCTGTGCTGAAGCAGGGATATCCTGCTTCATTATATATAACCCCTCTTTCTATAAGCCCAGACTTAGACCTGTTGCTGAGGTGGGGGAGTTGGCAACTCCTGATCTATATGATGTGCAGCGACAGATTTGACGGTCTGCCGCCCTCAGGCACTTTCCTGTGGCATCCGCCCCCTTGTTGCCGCCCTGCTTCCGAATCGCAGCATCAAATGACGCAGCGGTCGTCATCAACGTGACGTCGCACTGCGCCACGTTGCCATGGCAACGCGACGGCACAATGCAATGTGACGTGGTGACGTCTCGTTGCCATGGCAATGAGACGCCATGTGACGTCACGTTGGTGACGTCCGCAGCATCAAATGATGCTGCGATTTGGAAGGAGGAGTCAGCCGCCAAAGGCAAGTTCCTTCCCATCAGGCTCGATAGGCCGGAGAACGTGGCATCTGTGTATAGGGGCGGACATTTTTGCCGCCACCAAATTTTGCCGCCGTAGGCCGGGGCCTAATGCTGATTCATGTACGTGGAAACCAACTCCTTAAAGCCTTGTCTCTTTTAAGTGGTAATACAGATGTAGCTATTGTACTTGCTGGTGTTAACACAATATGTTGCAGTGTAACTCATAACATCACAGCGTTTCCTTAGTATTTAGTAAACATGCTGGTACAGCATACTGTAATATAGCCATAGCCTCCAACTGTACAGGCAGTCCTCGTTTTACAACGCTTCGTTTTACAACAAATGGCTTATCCAACGCTTTGCAATGCATACCTATTTTACAACGCCAAAACGGCTTATCCAACGCTTTTACGACGCTTTGCAACGTTGTTTATGTGTATGTGTGTATATATTTATATATATATATACACACACATACACAACGTTGCAAAGCGTCGTAAGAGCGTATATATATATATATATATATATATATATATATAATATTATATTATACTATATAATATTATATTATACTATATAATATATTATTTACTATGTTATATCATATATATAATACAGTATATACACTATATAATGTATGTGTGTGCTGCATATCTTATTGCCTGCATAAAATATTTGATGTATTTTAGTGTTAAAAATGCCTTCAGGAACGGAACCTTTAATTTAAAAAGTGTTCCTATGGGAAAACGTGTTTCACTTTACACCGTTTCGCTATCCAACGCCATTTTGAGTAACGCATTGTGTCGGATAACCGAGGACTGCCTGTACCTATCCAGTGGGCACGGTGCCTATTGTTATGACCAGCAACTATTAAACAGACGAGAGTAGGTGCACTCAAAAAGAGCTCAGTTAGCTGCCACAATTGCTTTGTTATCCACTGCAAGAGGGAAACACATAAGATAAATCCTAGGAGACAGGAAAAACGGTCCTCCAGAGGTCTGCATAGAAAAAGAAGCGCTTTTATTGTGGGATCTTGATAAAGGTTCAAGAGAGGAAGTGTCGTTTCCACAATAAAACCACTTCTAAGGCCTCTCTTAGTATTTGTCTTATCAGTGCCTATTAAAACCAGTTGTACCTATTGTGCCTCTATCTGCTCGTGTGTCTGTGCCAGGGACCGCTGCACTGTCTGTCTCCCATTGGCTGAATCTATCAACCTTCAGCTATTCTAAGTACAGCAGCTTGAAGATCAGTGACTCATTTGACCAATGATCAGTGTTAAATATTGGGAAGTTATCACTACAAATAATACAAAGACATCTGGAAATAGAAGTGTTTTATTAGTAAAGGTATCTTTGAATATAATAAATTGCACGTGTAACAGCGCCTTTATATTAGGGGCTGACGTGTGAGTATAAGGGGGTCTATGCATCTAGGCAAAGTGGTGCAATTCAGGGGTAAATTCATCTCTCCAGATGTATCCCAGGTAAATATCCCATTGACATGAATAGGAATTGTGTCTTTGATTAGGAGCAATTGCTTTGCACAAGACTTGCACTGCTTTTACCTTGATACTAAGCCCCTACGTACTAAGATCATATTGGGTATTTTTATGAGCGTTCACATTTTAGTGCTACAATACAAAGTAGTGCAAACCTTTATAAAGTGTGCGTCCTATTTATGAAGTTATACAACATATGATTCTTAGTTTGTTGTTTGAAATTAACTTTGACGCACTGCGCCCTGCTGAATACCTGATTCCTACAATTTCAATTAAAACAGAATTATCTGTACTTTTACACGTACTGTATAACTAGTATTAGTAAACATAAATTATTAGTGCAATATTATCTATAACGGCCATACTGTCAATATGTTGACCTATATACAGTACTAGGAATCATTCTTACTGCGTCAAATATATTTTTAGGTTGATACATAGCAACTTAACCCTTGCATTCAATTTTGTTGCACTTTGTCCTTTTTTAGGCGCTCAGAATTTTTTTTCCCTGACATACCATTATGTTAACATCTGTAACTCTTTATGACACGGATGGCGCAGATTGAAAAATGTCAGGTGAGTTCATAGGCACACACAGGGGCAAATTAAAGTACGATTCCCAACTTTACAACAATAAAGCAATTTGCGACGATTAGTACCATACACCCATATGTCGCCAGTATTACAAGATCTGCACTGGTTCACGGTGGAGCAAAGGGTTCAAGTTAAGATCTTGACCCTTACATTTAAGGCTATCCATGGACTAGCCCCCACCCCCCCTTACCTTCAGAACTGCCTAATCAGTAACACTCCCAATCGGGCTCTCAGATCTGCCATCCCTCAGCTTACTTGAGCCTTGGTTTAAGGTCAACAAAGCTGGAGGGAGAGCTTTTTCAGGAGTCGCCCCAAGACTGTGGAAAAATCTCCCTGCGGCTTTAAGAAATCAGGAAGCTTTACTTCCATTCACAAAGGCACTAAAAACCTTCATTTTTAAACCAAACCTTGCAAACAAACCCTAATACCCTGGCAGCCAGCTTTCCTGCTCCCATTCATGTTGCCCACACTTTGTTGGTCTTCCTGGTCGTTCCCCTATATGTTTTCGGGTAGGTCCCGGATGAGTGCCCTCTCCAAGTTCCTACACGCACTCTTGTACTGAGTTTCTTGGTGAGTAGCGCGTTAGACAAAAAAAATCGAAATAAATATAAGTATACAATATAAGGCAAAGGTGTTGCAGTTTTCTGGCAAAACAAAAAGCACTATTGATTTTAATAGTATTTTTTCATATTTGGCACAGGTTTCCTGCCGCAGAATTACCCTTTTGCCTTGATACATCCAAATGTATTCCTAGCTCGCAAGCGCTAATATGATTTTTAATGGAAGAACCAATGGAGCCGCCATTTGTAGATTTTGGTTTATTTGGATTTCTTATGGGGCAAGGTCAAAAATAGAATGTAGAAGTTAAATGCCGTCTTAATAAATGAAGGAAAACAATGGATCACCTTGGCGGCGCACCGATGCCAATAAGGAACTGCCCGTAATTAGTTCCCAATAATGAAGATGCCAAACATATCAGCGGGCACTCCAAAATCTTATCAAAATGTGTATTTATTGAATTTACATGCGGAGTAAAGGCCAACGCGTTTTGGTCCAGACTGAGACCAAAACGCATAGGCCATTACTCAGCATGTAAATTCAATAAATACGCTTTTTGATAAGATTTTGGTGTGCTCGCTGATATTTTTTACCTTTTTACAGGGCATGGTAGCATTTTTGTTTTGTGTAAATAAAGCAAAATGAAATCCTGTGTCCGGTAAATGCCTCATACCCCCAAAAGCTGTGCTAACCCGGTAAAAGTAGTTCTGTCACATTCCTACACTTGGTTCTATCTTATGGTTCTATCTTATGGTAAACCATCTTCTATCCAATGATTGTAAGAAATTAGACTCCAAAAGGGAATATCACAATTAAAAAAAAAAATAGTGTTTATAGAGAAAGGAACATATAACATATGTTATTTTTTTTTTATAATAATTTGCCAAAGAGACGTTATTAGTGTTGCATCAACAAACACATCTGCTGCAGTCTTATGGAATTTATCGCTATTTGAAATAAAGTTATTATTATTCTGTACATCTGAGACCTATGATAATTAACACCAGGTGGACATTTTTGATGAAAAAACACGATTGATGGAGAAGCAGAATTGATACATTTAATAACAATAATCATTATAATAATAGTTTTTCATATATATCAGTGACAATGTACGCAGATCTGTACATAGAATTTTGCAGGCACCATCTCAGTTATATACTAGATCACTGGTTTCCAACCTTTTTGTGGTTAAGGAATCACAAGTGAAATTCTAAGGAACCCCCAACCAGCTCTAATAGCAACACTGTGAACAGATGCATTGTAAGGAACCCCAACCCTCTCTAATAGTGTGTCTGAGATAACATGCATTGTAAGGAACCCCAACCCTCTCTAATAGCGTGTCTGAAATCAGATGCATTGTAAGGAACCCCAACCCTCTCTAATAGCGCGTCTGAAATCAGATGCATTGTAAGGAACCCCAACCCTTTCTAATAGCGCGTCTGAGATCAGATGCATTGTAAGGAACCCCAACCCTCTATCATAGCGCATCTGAGATCAGATGTATTGTAAATTCTTCTGTATTTGATTATTCAAATAACAAGAAAATTGCAGGGAACCCATTAGGGGTGCCCGGGGATCCCAAGGGACTGCAAAACTCAACTACAACCAGTGTGAAAGAATCAGACAAGATTTATCAATAGAGAAACTCCCATTTCTTCTAATGGGATTCTTGGTCTTGAATAGATATTGTGCCGTTTTGTTGTTTTTGGCGACATGGAGTGCAGTTGACAGGTCCGCTTTAATATTATTTGGCTCTTAAATGCTGGATGACAAGAATTTTGACTTTAGGTAGAGAATCAAGTTAATTAGTATGGAAAGAGAATGAGCTCTGACAGCTTCCGAAGGGGAGAGAGGAGAAAGAAACATGTTGTTATTATTAGTAAATTACAGCTGGCAAAGCTTAAGTTAAAGTGACATGCTCGAGGTCGATGCGGAGACACTGAGCAGAGCGACGAGTCACAAAATAACTCCAAATATTTCATTATAGGCACAGGGAAACAAAAAAGAAATGGTAGGTCTCAGTTGGCAAGGAACTGCTGAGTGGATATAAAAATGTTAGCATGTTATTGTCGGATTTGAATGGAAATACTCTGAGTTCATAGAATGAGATGAGAACTGATGAAGCCCATTTAGCTTTCTGCAGAACAACATTCAGCTGCGGTCCTGCCCTCCAAGCAAATTTGGAAGGAGCGGCTCAGTGAGTAAAGGCACTGACTCTGATAACAATGACACTGAGTGTGAAGCAAGGGAGCCTGGTTCAATTCCTGGTGTCAGCTCCTTGTGACCTTGGGCAAAGTCGCTTTATCTCCCTGTATGTCAGTCACCAACAAATAGATTGTAAGCTCTAAGGGACAGGGACCAATGCCTGCAAAACTCCTATGTACAGTGCTGCGTACACCGTCGGTGCTATACAAGGAAAAAGAAAATTTAAGCTTGATTACATGAATCCCGCAGAACCGGCATTGCAGTACTACGGCAAAACGCTTTCATCGCCACAGTCCCAGGGGGAATAAGCCGGGCGTCTACTCTAACTGGCTTCCTTAAACTGAGAATATCATATCTTCTGACTAAGCCACAGTCAAACATGTCGGGATTTTGCTGTAACGTTGTATTCTGTCTATTAACGTTATGGAAATGCTTTGAAATCAATACAAATATCTTTTGGGGGGGAAAACAATATCAATTCTTTCAGTCCTGGCGAAAATAAATATGTTTTCATTTTCAAAAGGGGCACTGTGATTGTAATCGTATAAAGAAATTGTAGTCCTCCAACATTAACTGTCAGGAAAATACTTCTAGGTTATTGTACATGGAGAAGTGAGGCAAGAACTAAGGAGAGGTCGGAGGCCCCAGCACAGGCGTCACAGATGGACTGAACAGGTATTCGCATCAGACGGCCCCCTCCTCCTGTGGGCAGCGAACAATTGAATTCGCCACTTGATGGGGGGGCTGACATTAATGACCAGGGCTATGCGAGGAGGGGCCGGTAAAAGTCAGGCCTCTCCTCACGCAGCCAAGGGGAAAAGAGACGGACTTAATGCGGCAATCCAAGCCCTTTAATTTTTTACACAGAGTTGAAGCAGGTTGTCTCCGAAGCTGAACCCCATTCAGTTCAGCTCCGGGGACCCCTTGCTTATGGAGACACTAACCTCCATAGGGGATACCGGTAGCCGCTTGGGTACCAGGGTTCACATTGTGGCAGGGTTTCAAAGCCCCCTCACCCTGCGAGCCAATAGGAAGCCGTGATGTCATCAGGTTCGGCTTCCTATTAGCCCACAGGACGCGGGAGCTTTAACCTTTAAACCCCCGCTAACTCAACCACAACGATTATCGTCACATCCTACGGAGGTAAGTAGCTATGGAACCGGGGGTAACCCGAGCTGAGACGAATGGGGTTCAGCTCCGGAGACCGCCTGCTTCAATCTGGTTTAATAAAATGTAAATAAATGTTTGGGTTTTTTTAGGTTTGGATATACCTTTAAGGGGTAAATAGCAGGGTCCATCCATGCTATTGCAGGCTTCAGGCCTTTCAATACAATTTCAAATAAGAGCCCAAACGGAAACAAAAAGGTTGATAATCTTCTGTGAAGGACATTACACTGAGCTCCCGTTTATGTTGGGGTGAAAGTGCGCCTTTATAAGAATATATATTTTTTGATAAATGAAAGACAAGATTAAATTTTTTTCTTTTAATACTTGTCAGAATATTATTATTATTTTTTTTTATATCAATGTGTCAGTCACCTACATTTATCCCATTAATTATAAAACTACCACTCATTCAGTAATTACTCCCAGGTGGTACTTTGAGATCTATTTAAGACTGTTGTTTTCTACCAGAGAGCCTTCCAATGTGTAGGTCTCCTGAGACTCAGTCCAAACGTGTCACATTTGGCAGACTTGTTCAGCAAGGATGATGCGTTTGTACCATATACACAAGGGAGGGACTCCGCTAATCATTTCCATTGGGGACATGTATAATAAATACAGCTGCTAAACCACATGGGTGGTACAACAGGAGGAATATCACACACAATGCTTTAGATGTTGCTGGTCTTTGTGTAACATAACTCACCAGTGCTATTCCTGTCATTATGTTAAACCAAACGGCATTGCCGGCTTGTTAGTTGATGACAAAGACCACTACGGGTGTGTGATTTATGGAGATCTGGAGATCCTCGGTAATAAACAGAAGGCGGAGAGGATCTGGATGCTTTCATGCTTAGTTGGATATGATCCTATAAGCCAGTGGTAGCCAACTCCAGTCCTCAAGAGTTACCAATGGGTCAGTTTGTAGGGATATCCCTAAAACCTGGCCTGTTGGTGGCCCTTGATGGCTGGAGTTGACCACCCCTGCTAAAAGCAGAAGAAACATTGCAGCCTGCTTCAGTTAACCATCTCAAGCTTAACCCTTTGACTTCAAGAGGGGCTACATTGACCTTGACAGTGCCCTAATGACGTACAGCACCAGGCCCTTAATGACGACCTGCTCGGGTAGCAGAAGTGAAGCCCCCTCCGCTTACGTTTCCAGACGCTGCCATGTGATCGCTCCAGAACCGATGACGTGAGCGGAAGTGCCGAGGTCCGCTGGCTGGTGCTGGATGTCCGCTGGCTGGAGCCGACGGACCCCCTGCACTGCAAAGACCCAACATGTTCAAAATCAGGCAAATAAAGTATCAAGGAAAGAAAGATCGCTGGCTTTCTTTAAGTAACATTTGTACTTTGACCCGCACCCCCTGTGAATCTCGATGATAATCCTGAATACTGTTGTCAAAACGCCTTGCATTAGTGTCAGAACAACTTCCTCAGCACCCTACAGTTAGCACTTAAAGCACTTTATCCCATCCGAACCCTAGCAGCCAAAGCATTCAGTTGTATCAGTGAATGATAAATACCCAAACTCCAAGCCACTTTAGTTTAGTGCTTTGGTGCAACAGTAAGTGATGGCAGCAATGCTAAAGTGCATTTATAAACGAGGATGTGATTAAGTAGGCTCATTTTCTTGTGTTGCTTTCTTCAAACGGTAAGACAGCTGCGCCATCCTAATTAAATGTAATTAAGCTTTGGCAAATCTTCCCCGATAGTAGCTTGGATTAGCGTGCGGCCGGGTTTTTGCATTCTGTCACACCTGCGCGCTGTTGCTTCTGTCGTGTACCTATACACTGTCATGTCCCTGTATCTGACTGATGCTTGATATTGTGACTATGCTAAGTGCTTGCTCCATACGTCTAGAAGTGTTGGCATACAAGCTATTGCTAAATATAATTAACCTTGATGCAGATGCAGCTGCAGCCCCACAGATTGCATTTTGTTAGCAGCGAGCCGTCAGCCTCCCGATGCTAAGTACCTGCCTGGTAGTCTTCGGTAGCAATAGGGTTTGTCGTAGGAATAAAAATGTCCCTGGCAAACGGCAATTCAGGGTAGATTGTTAGCAGCGCAGGAAAAATTACCCGGGTGTTGGATAAAAGGAGGGCTCTGATTGGAGGATGAGGCCTGCTAATTTGTGGGTCACTAGTGGCCTTGGCTAAGGGCAAATCGGGCAACTGCCTGGGTCCCCACAGAAGTTAATATGGGTTTTAACTAGCACCTAACCAAATCTTATATAACTATTTCCCTTTTAAAGTGCAGCGCTGTTATATGATGGCACATGTATGATGTAAATTGGAATATTCTTCACTCCAGTTGTAATAAATATTAATTACACTGATTGTATTTTGATACTTTCCTTGTCGTTTCATCGACAGGGTTAAGTGACATTTAATCCTGATTTGCTAATTTGCTTACAGGTCATCAAATTCAAACCTCTGCAGTGTTATCCTCCAATCCCGGGGAAACAAAATGGCTGCCAAACCCCAGACCAATAGAAAGTGTTGACATTGCGGCTTACTATTGGATTATAGAGGGCACCATCTATATATAAAACCAGAATGTGCACCGACCCTTAAAACTTGAAGCATCCCGGGACTAAATGTAGGTCGGTTTGGCTCTGTCGGACCGTCCAGTTTGAATCCTATTTCCCTTTTGGGCAAGATTGCTGCTTTATGAGCCCCGTTCTGTCCAGGCTGAGATGGTAACGCTTTGAATGCCGGGAAGGCCAGCAATGTATTGCAAAGGTTTGAGTGGGTATCTGAGACCCCTGCTTTATATCCACATATTATAACACCCTCCTGCAATAGCATCTCTGTACAGAGCCCTGCCAGCACTGCAGAGGTTAACAGGACATTAGTAGGACTCATTTTCTATCATAAATATAGAACAGGGGTGGCCAGATCCAGTCCTCAAAGGCCAATAACAGGTCAGGTTTTCAGGATATCTCTGCCTCAGCACAGGTGGCTCAATCAGTCCCTGCTTCAGCACAGGTGGCTCAATCAGTGGCTCAGTCTTTGACTGAGCCACTGATTGAGCCACCTGGGCCGAAGCAGGGTTATCCTGAAAACCCGACCTGTTGGGGGCCATTTAGGACTGGTGTTGCTCACCCCTGACATAGCACAAACAAGAGGCACGCCGCAGCTAGGGAAAAAAAAAAAAAAAGAAATCTCGTGCCTTGCCAACACTAACCATTTTTCTTTACGGAAAAGCTCTATTTAAAGTTTTCAATCCGACAATGTAAATGCCAGTGAAATTTCAGTGTAGCACATCGTTTGTCAAAGCTCCGCATTAATAGAATGTTTAAAAATCATGATGTCACCGCTATTAATCAAAGGCCCTGAGTTTCATGCACCAGCACAATGTATTAATCATTACAGCACTAAGTCTGTGCTATGTAGAGAAGCTGAGTTTAGGACCGTAAAATATGATTTATCTGAAAAAAGTGGCATTATTACAGATGAAATACCCGCAGCATTTCGTTTACGATTCCAGTGGAAAGGTCTGGCTCTGGTGGACGGTTAATCCTGATCTTTCGGCTATCTCTCTCTCTCTCTCTCTCTCTTTTCTTTGTTTCTTTTACAGTACTAACTGCATTCAGCATACATTTCACCTCCATTCTAGCTGTGCACTTAAAGTGGCAATCCAAGCAGCTTCATATATATATATATATATATATATATATATATATATATATATATATATATATATATATATATATACTGTATATATAGTAGACTTTGGTTACTTTTATTAAAAACGAATTATCTAAACTGCAGATCGATTGGTTCTCCCTTGATCGATCAGCAAAATCCTGTTTCCCTGGCTTCACTACATGGCTGCCTTTCAGTTTCAAACCTTTCAGTCAGTGTAACTCAGCAGCTACAATGTATCCTTATAATACTAAGGCAATATTATCTATTGTTACCGTTTGCAGCTCAAACTGCTGGGGATATTGGCAACAATGTATCACAAACAGGATAGTGTTACAAAGATCTTGCACTGCTGGAGAGGTGGACTAAAACTTGCTATAGAGATCAAAGGATGCTCAGTATATTAAACCTCATTTAAAAGGGCATAAAAAGTTGAATTTAAAAAAAAAAATGTAGTAGGTCTTATCTAATACTGCAGAACAATTTAAAAAAAATGCTGTGAATGGTGTTACTGGCCACTCAGGCAGGAAAGGGGTTAAAATTAGGAGCCAATGTAACAGCCAATAAGATGCCTGTTACAGTGTATGCTAAAAATGTGCATTGTTGCACTTTTTTTGACCTAAGTAAATGACCAATCTACTTCGGCCCAGATCCAATAAATCAGGGTCAGAACGGGACGTCACCTAAAACAGGAAGGACATTATGTTCCCCGAGGTTAACGCCTCTACATCTCATTATATAGGCTGAACGCCACGTTACTGCACTACAAGGGTGGCCAACACCAATCCTCAAGGGCCACCACCAGGTCAGGTTTGCAGGATATCCCTGCTTCAGCGCAGGTGGCTCAATCAGCCGAAGTAGTATAACATTGTGTTATCTTACAATAATGTGACGTTAAGTATGTCCAATGCAGATAATAGAGCCTTAACTCAGCTGAGAAAGAGAGGAGAGGAAAGGGAAATAAAGCTAGGTTAGTTAAATCGTACCTAACTGTGTGTCTGCTGTATATCAGGCCTGCACAACTCCAGTCCTCGAGGGCCGCAAACAGGCCAAGTTTTCAGGATATCCCTACTTCAGCACAGCTGGCTCAATTAATGGCTCAGTCATGCTGATCCACTAATTAAGCCAGCTGTGGTGAAGTAGGGATATCCTGAAAACCTGGCCTGTTTGCGGCCCTCAAGGACTGGAGTTGTGCAGGCCTGGTCTATATACATGTGTGTATAAAAATATAAGTCTATTGTTATTGCTGGCATCTACCGCACCCCTAAAGCCCCAACTACAATCCATTTTTCCTGTCTCGCCTTCAAATACTTTGTGGGCAAGCTACCCTCCTATCTGAACAAGCTCCTCACCCCTACCACATGCAGCAGTTAGCACCTTAGATCTGACTTCAAAAGACCCAAGGTTCTACAAAGAATCCGGCCGCTCCTCCTCTTACCGTGCACCTCGGGATTTCAACAATCCACCAGAGACTCTCAAAACTGCCACCAGTTTAAGTAATTTCAACACTTCAGCCATCTCAGATTTTAAACTAGTCTGTAACTGTTACATACTGTATGCCCATAACATGTTATATTATCTCTAACTGTGCTTGAAATGTCTGTACATATAAGGTATAGCCTCTGTCCTTTTAATGTAACCATGTATTGTTGTAACTCTGTGCCCAGGACATACTTGAAAACGAGAGGTAACTCTCACTGCATCACTTCCTGGTAAAACATTTTTATATAAAAAAATAAAAACTCTGAGGCTTTCATAATAGGGATATATAGTGATATCTACCAGGTCACTGTACTGACTTCATTAGTTTTCCTAAAGGCATATTGCCATTACACAGGGCATTATCAGCCTCACAGTTTCCTTGGCCTGGCAGAGCAGTGTATAGATCTTTGAAGAAGTCCCTGCAGCAGAATAATCCAGACTGCTCATCAGGGTAGAGTGTGACAGACAGGATTATTGTCACAGCGGAACAAAGAATGTCACGAACGAGCATTGTGCACAGCGAGAACAGTGTGTATTCAGAGCTCATCACTGTTCTCCTCCTGTATACAATCATCTTATCAATGCTCCATTTTTATTTTAAGCCTGTTACACGTATTGATATTTTTTAAGCCAGAGGGACAGGATAAAGGGATCTGTTTTTCATACATCAATAATTTCACACTCTTAATGCAGCAACCTTCTCTCCAAAATAGATTTATTTCCCTTTCGAACTTTCAAAGCCCTTTCTGAGATACAAAGCCTAGAAAAACCGGATTCCAGGGATGGAATAAAAATACCACCGTGGATTGTCAGAGAAATTGATGAAGCCTCTTCCTGAAAACAAAGGATTGTGCTTAGGAAACAATGCAGCGACATATTGAGCATTAATTGAGCTGTAATTGTATTTTGGTCGGTATTTGTTTCATTTCTGTGAATAAAAATGAAAAACAGCCGTTTGGTCTGCTCTGCCAAACAGACACATTTTGGTTAGTCCAAAACATGCAAAGGTATACGCGCACTCAAAAATGAAAGATACTTGCGGTACTGGAAACTCCACGGTGAAAACTCCTAGAAATGAAGTAGTAAGAGTAGTGCTCCAAAATAGTGGTCAAGTGGTCAATGACTGAGCCACTGATTGAGCCACCAGTGCTGAAGCATGGATATCCTTAAAACCTGTTTGTGGCCCTTGACTGGAGTTGGCCACCCCTGCTCTGTTGGGTTGGACCAAAAATGTGGATGAATACATGCTCACCATGACCACTACACTATTTTGGAGTGCTAGCTATTCTTTTCGCTACATTTTGGTTAGTGGCAGAGGAAATATCTCATTACATAACAGTGACACTGACCCTTTACACTTTAAGGCCCTATTATTTCAGACAACACATGTATAGCAGGGTTCCCTCCTGTGTCCCCTTACCTCTGCAAGCATCTGAAGGGTGTGAGGCACAAAGGTGTGCGGGCAGCGTTGCCGGGAGGTAGGAGCTAGCGATGTGCTCGCTGGAGGCTCCGGCGTCTCACGGTAAAGGGCGCCGACATTTTGCATGTAATTGCGCATGTGCGAGATGCCGCGCATGCGCAGGACATGCGTGTGAATGGTGGTGGTGTAGAGGGAGGCTCTGAGCAGGGACTACATGTCCCATGAGCCTTAGGAAGAGTACCAGATGACCCAAGGCAGCCAATAGGGTTAGAGGATTCCCCTGCTAGCCGGATTGATACATTGCGCGCGCAAGGAAGAACGCCAGTCGGAGCTGGGACAAGGAAGGGGTAGGTTGTGTGTGCAGGTGTCAGTGGCACGTGTACTAGGCCAGATACCCCCTATCAGGCCCCAGCTAGGCCCTGACTCCCCTGTGTAGCTTGTGATTGCTGCAGGGACAGGCCCATAGATAGGGACACTGCCCCTGCAGATCCAGAGCATAGGGACACAGACAGGACACAGCTGCATCCTGTCCACAGGTAGTCTGGGACCAGACACCTGCTGCCATCAGAGACTATCAACAGTGTGGGACCTTCCAACTGGATACCACCCACCGCGGAGGAGGACTCATCGCTGACATCGCTGGATCAGTGGCTCCTATCTTCCACAGCGCGCCCGGGTGTTGGACCGCCCGGCAGGTACCCAACTCTGCACGCGCACCAACAACACTTTAGTGGGGAGCGCTGTACCACACATAGGGTGGGTTATTACCTTGTAGACGCCAGGGAGGTAGGGTGCCCAATGGCCCTTCAGTAACTTGGGGACTGTGTTCCAGGTGGGGGGCAGAGGCTGGTGGTTACGGCCATGCGTGGCCTGGTGGTTGGTGGGACTGTATATATATATGGTTGTGAGTTATCTTTGGTTACCTGCAGAAAATTGTTATCCTATACCAATGTGTAATTCTTTATGTGTCCTAAAACAGGGATAATCCACACAGTAGAATCCCACACAGGTGGAGGCGCTACCGAGCATCACTCAGGTGCACCCCAGGGTCCCAGCATTGAAGGCTCAGATCTCCTGAGCACCACAGGTATTGCACCACACACATACACCGTAGCCACACATCTCCCAGGGGGTGGGGGAAAGTGCGCTACACATGCATCATACACATTAGTGATTGACTCACACAGTTGTCATAGATACGCTGGGCTTGTCTGCTTGTCCATCTGCTCAATAGAATGTTCCATGCATCCACTACATAATAGTGTAGTCAATCTAGGGTCTGTATATAAAACACATTCCGATTGTCAGGTATTTTTTTAGCTGACTCTGCAGGTTCTGTATCAATATCGCTGGGCTGCAACTCCATTGCCTTCAACTAAATAGTTTCTTTGCTAAATACAGCGCTATGTTTTCACCACTGCTCCGGTTTTGCAGCCACAAGTCTTTGATACATATTCCTTATGACTTAAGCAATCAGAACGTTCCTCACAGGATTTTTAGTAGTCAAAATGTATCATTTCTTGCTTCCCAGGCATCTTGTGTGTTAGGCCGCGATTACAGCGGAGCGAAACATGCACTGAGGCGGGAGGCGGGGCAGATGCGTCACCAGGCTGGTACGCCATCATTGGCTGAACCGCCCATGTGACGCGGCCGTCGCGCGAAAAAAAATAAAAATAATTTGTATTCAAAAATCGCCCGCGCAGTCGCTCTGCAACACTCACACGCACTACAGGCGCCTCATTGAGGAACACACATTTGTACTCACGGTGCGCGATGTCGCACATGAGCATGCGGCCACTATAATTGCGGCCTAAGTCAGAATGCTATTGCTATACCCAGTGCTTGCAGTGGGCGGGACGAGGCAGGACGCCCTCCCACTTCTTTTCAGGAGGGCCTAAAACCATCTCGCTACCTTTTAGCGGCCTTGAAATCCTCCCGGTACTTTTATCCTGCTTTTATTTGTATTTCACGCCAGCCCCATGATCGCTCAGGCACAAATCTTATTTCTGAGCATGGCCTGCGTGTTCTCACTCTGCTGAAACTACCAGCGTATTGTAGTTGAGATAGTTAGAACCGGATAGCAGGCAGGTTAAAAACAAAGCTTGTAACGCAGGGGTAGGAGGGGGTGTTGTAGTTGCAGTATTCGCCAGTGGGTAGCGCTAAACTCCAAATAATCAAAACTTGTACTGACCCTTAGTAGTCGTTCAAAAGATATACTGGCCCGGATTTACGCACAGGATATGAAGGCTTCACAGCATCCTAAGGATGGCCAGGAAAGGGGCGTTAAATCTGTGCCTGTTGATAAACCATCCCACTTTCCTATTTCTCCAATTGAACTGATGCACAAGCCACCCCACTTCCTTTTTTGTCCTACTTTGAGCACTGGCTATACCTGTATCTCAACCATCAAACTATAAGCAATTTGGTAACAAATAGGTGGCCCTGTCCATATCTAGGGCCCCAAATGAGTAAGTCATGGGGGTTCTGAAGTAGAAAAATGTATAAGACATCCCATATGGGGTAGAATTTGGGCGTGGCATGTTCCTCTGCTTTGGGATAGACTTGAAAAAAAGATGTTGTCTCATAACACTGGGATACTTTGTCATCTGTGTCCCATAAACACATTTCAAGAATGTCATAGTTCTATACATTTTACATTTCATCAGTGCAAGGTTATGTATATATAACACCTTATGGATTGTCATAGCGATAGCCACTTTTTGTGATAAGCTTTCTGCTCTGCAAGGCAGCTCCCGTACAAACACAGAGAGAGAGAGAGTTAGAAAGTGTGTGTAATGATATGCTGCTTTAAACATTTAGACCAAAACCCAACTTACTCTATTCTCCCATCTTTAATGTAAATTCTGATTTGGTTAGTTGATTGTTACTTGAAATTGTATTTTTTAATTTGTTTATAAGAACCGTTTATTAGAAGCTGATACATCCCTCACTTTGGCCCTGTGTTAATTGCACTGCCTTCTGTGCTGATGGAATTTTCATATTGTCCTCCATAGCTTTCTGGTAGAGAATATATTTTATGTAAACTGTATCCTACATGAGACCGTTGTTCCAGCTCATCTTTAAATGTGAACTGAAGAGGCTGGCCATCAATGCATCTTGGGGCCCAACGAAGTTTCTCATCTTTGGCCTACTGCCATGAAAGTGATTCATTCCAAATAGTAATATATTATCAGCACTGTGCTCATTTCAGCCTGGGATAAATATGCACCGTACAAAGAAACAACAATAGTAATAATAATCTTTCATAATCACAGTATTAGGAGATGATTTTACTGTACGTTGAAACATGGCCTATTTTAATCTGTAAAATTGCTGCTTTTCAGAGTTTAAAGTTGAAACCTTTGGTATTATACTTAACAAAACATAGTCTATGTCATTGCCTCTTCATTCAATTCAACCCAGTTTTGTTCTGCAGCTAAATTATCATCTTTATTAGAAATGTGGCACCTGGGATGTCACAGTGTAAAGTAAAAATATAATATATTTGTGATAATTGCTACTGAATAGCAGTTTGCTTTGTTTGTACCCAAGTGAATGTTTCACTCCCCCGCTTCTTCATATGTTATAAAAACTTTGCAGGGGGTTGCTGAGCTGTGCAACACAGATTTTCCTGTAGCCAAAATGTAGACATCTATGCTGCTAGGATACGACTGTGCCGCCTCCACCCTGCTTGACAATAAGTGGGAGAGTAGTTAGGATGGGTGAATTCTTTTTGCGAATTTGGATCCGCCTCGGATTGGCTGGTTCCTTTGGTTCGCGGATTTCTGCGAATCAGACTCAAAAGGGCCAATCCGTCTTTTTTGCGCCTCAGTGGCAATTGTTAACAAAATCCGCACTTGGATTAAATCCAAGGGAGAGAGCACATTTTTCACAATCTGAGTACAGATTTTTAGCAATGCACTGTGCGGATTTTGGATTCGATATGGCATCCGAGTGTGGATTCTTAAAAATCCACCCATATTGTATCCAATGGCGGATTCGGATTAATATGCTCATCTTTTTTAGTATCCAATCCGCAGACGGATTTTGGTGGGGGGGGAGGAGGGGGTGTGGTTTGGTCAAAACAATCAATGGAATTCCAGGGAATGGATTTAGACTTGTCCGTCCATCAATAGTAGCTACTTCTATTGAAGCATATTTGGGCGGCACCCAAAGCCCTTGTTAGGATCCACAAGAATTCTAAAATGGTACTGTATGACTTCAGAGATGGAAATTTCCAGAGCATTGCTTACATAGCATAATTACAGATCACATTTTCTGAACATTTATAAGACCACCCTGTTTCGGTAGAGGGTAGCCGGCCTTCATTAATAAAGGTGGAGCCCGACTGGCTGTCCCTGAAATCGTATGGAATGGGCTGAGAGTGTCAGCTCTTGAGTCTAATATTGTACCTTACGTGTTGCCCTGTAATTCTGTTCCCCTTATACTATCACCAATAGTTTATAAACTAGGAACCGTGTACGTGGGGTTAACTATGTAAGTCCAGTGGAACATTTAAGATATTCTATGTTGTATTCCCTTTGACTCATCGTCCCCGTAGCTGCCTGTGCAATCTTATGTGGGTGGCCCCTTATGAGAAATAGCGTCAGGGCAGAGACTTCAGGAACATGAGGAAAAAGGAGGAAATTTGGGGGCAAACAGGGCTAAACGGTATTGCCTGCCAGAAAAGTATTAGAACTGGGTCTACAAGGCTTGTATGCTAACAGAGGTTTTAGAACCCCCACTCGCAGATCCTAGTTTTAGTGTCAGCTCTCGGGATCAAATGTTACCGTTACTATATTGGGTGTAGGGGCTGATGTCCAAGAACAGGTTTTAGAGCCCAGATCAAAGACCCCACGTTTTAGTTTCAAATTGTAGAGTGCTAGCTCTAGGGATCAAGTTTCTGTGTTTTAAAACTCTAATGCCTTATGTGTTTCTCCTGTGAGAAAAAAAACAGTTTGGTGACAAAAGGCAGCCAGAGGTAGATTAGCATAGCAAAAGAAATGCAGGTTTGTGGCACATGGTGGGGGGAAGGGCTGTGAACAGGATATCTGGAGCAGAAAACCTTTTTTTCAGTAGACATAGCAGAGCCAGGAAATCGGTTGTTGGATTTCAAATTTATAGGCATGATTTCCATTGGCAAGTTTTGAATTTTCCCCTCCTATCATGGAATGCATAACTACAATTCATGCTCTAATTGGCTGCCAGCCCCCTCAGCGTATTAGATAGGCAGCAACCCTTTATAAGGGAGAGCAGTGTAGCAGATAATTCTCATTTTCTGTTGGAGATTTGAAGGGACAAGCAGCTGCTGGTGGGCTTCTCAAGGGTGCTTCTGGGTGAAAACAGCTATTCACACCAACACAGAAGCATGGAGAAGCCCAGCCGGCTGAAACCAACAGAAGCGGGCAGGGTAACGCCTTTTGCTGAAGTAGGCATCTTGCAACTAGGAAAGAACAGATCTCAACCCCCAGACCCCAGTAAGTGTGTATATTCTCTGTATTTTGTATTTCTGTGTGTTTCCGAGATCTTATCCAAATAAACCTCAATTTATTTCACTGCTGTGTTTTGCCTTATGACTGATCCCTTAAATATAAATGTGTTAAAAGACCTGGTCTACCGCGACACACCCCAGCCCATAAATTGGATGGGACGCCATTAACTATCTGGCATGCATCGTTAAGTGATGCCTTGCCTGGTCTTGCTGCTTTCTCTCCGCCTCTGCCATGGACCAAGAATCACCTTCCACACGCAAGTCAACTAACCGACCGCAAGGCACAGAAAGACAATCCGAACGAGTGGGCAAGAAAGGCTCCAGGAACATAAAGGGGCCGGACACAGCTTTTTTTTTATTATTACTGCCCATTAACTTTAATTAGATGGTTTTAATGTGCTGAGAATTTCACATGATGAAGAAGATAACTCAACCTATGGCTTCAAAAAACTACAGCCCAGAGGTTGCGCTCTACAACTGGTGTGGCTAACTCCACTCCTCAAGTGACACCAAATGGTCAGGGTTTAAGGATAGCCCTGCTTCAGCACAGGTGGCTCAATCAGTGGCTCAGTCAATGACCTGTTGGTGGCCCTTGAGGACTGGAGTCAGCCACTACTGATCTACAAGGAGTGGTCTTTGCTGTTTATTAGTGACTGTTCTTACAAATGCATGTAGCAATAATATGTGTTTCTTGATAGTGCAGCACTGTGCTTTTCAGAGCGTAGTATTTTTGTGTATACAGTACCTTTTCACAATTAATTATTTGTGTGTATAAATAAATTCAGGGGTGTATTAATGCAGCCAACACAGAGGGGGGAGGGGAGTCAAATGTGGCAACCCATTTCTAGTCCTGAAGTCTTCAAAAGAATGGAGTAAGGAATCAAGACATTATGATGACTGAGCTAAAGGTGGGTAAGTGAGAAGTGAGAAGCAGGGACAGAAAGGGAATTATTTTCCAGTGTATAAGTGCCTGAGGCAGGGATTGATCCCACAAACTTGTGCATGAACCCTTTAAGTGCACTTTGCAATCACTTGACTGCTTTTTGGGAGCGATTATGATTGCGGCGTCTCTGAAACAACGCCGGAAAAGTATTTTTTTTGCAACAAAAAAAAAGCACATTTCACCTGATCTGCTAACGTCATTATCTTATTATCGGGATTATCGTGTGGATCATAACATATATAATATGGATGTAGATGTTGTTATAACAGAGCTTTCTAAATCATTAGCCATGAAAACAGGAAGTCAACATGGGTCTTAGCTGAACCATTGCTTTAAGAATAGCAAATGAATATTTGCATGGCCGCTTTCTGAAATAGAAGCTACGACAGAACTGGGCATCTGTGTGCTGTGTTGACTCTTTGCTAACACGGGAAAAAAATGATCTAAGCTCAAATTGAATCCCTGCAAGAATCCGTGCAAGCATGACAGCATTAAAAAGGGTCACGCAGGCTGTTGCTTCTCATTTTCAGTGTATTAGGTTTTATTTTTTTCCTTCCCTCAGTTTTTACATATTTGTGCAATTACAAGGATTTTAAGGCCTCTATTTAAATGCCAGTGTATACTCTCAGAAGCAAAACCAAAGCGATGCAATGTCCGAATCCTATTGTAATTTGAACCCATTTGGGGCTCCTCACTTTCGCATCTATCGCTAACATCTTTTTCCAGTGTATTTTTTTTCACATATATTTAAAAAAATAATTAATCAAGAGTCCAATAGGAACTATACACTTCCACATACACTTCCACATACACATCCAAATACACTTCCACATACACTTACAAATACACCATACACTTCCAAATACACTTCCACATACACTTCCACATACACCATACATTTCCAAATACACTTCCACATACACTTCCAAATACACTTCCACATACACTTCCACATACACTTCCACATACACTTCCACATACACTTCCACATACACTTCCAAATACACTTCCACATACACTTCCAAATACACTTCCACATACACTTCCAAATACACTTCCAAATACACTCCAAGTACACTTCCACATACACTTCCACATACACTTCCACATACACTTCCACATACACTTCCACATACACTTCCACATACACTTCCACATACACTTCTACATACACTTCTACATACACTTCCACATACACTTCCACATACACTTCCACATACACCATACATTTCCAAATACACTTCCACATACACTTCCAAATACACTTCCAAATACACTTCCACATACACTTTCACATACACTTTCACATACACTTTCACATACACTTTCACATACACTTTCACATACACTTCCACATACACTTCCACATACACTTCCACATACACTTCCAAATACACTTCCACATACACTTCCAAATACACTTCCAAGTACACTTCCACATACACTTCCACATACACTTCCACATACACTTCCACATACACTTCCACATACACTTCCACATACACTTCTACATACACTTCCACATACACTTCCACATACACTTCCACATACACTTCTACATACACTTCCAAATACACTTCCACATACACTTCCAAATACACTTAAAATTACACTTCCACATACACTTCCACATACACTTCCACATACACTTCCAAATACACTTCCACATACACTTCCACATACACTTCCACATACACTTCCAAATACACTTCCACATACACTTCCACATACACTTCCACATACACTTCCACATACACTTCCAAATACACTTCCAAGTACACTTCCACATACACTTCCACATACACTTCCACATACACTTCCACATACACTTCCACATACACTTCCAAATACACTTCCAAGTACACTTCCACATACACTTCCACATACACTTCCACATACACTTCCAAATACACTTCCAAGTACACTTCCACATACACTTCCACAACCTGTTTTTCTTTGGCAGGTGACAGAAATAGGAGGGTAATATAACACTGAATAACAAATACATGAGCTATCATGGAACTACATGTACAAGACAATCAACTTATGCTGCATATCCTATTAGAATATCTCCTAGGTAGGTGTGCTCCTGTTTGTGCACATTGAACTGGAAACCAAGAAGTGGACTGCTTTTACAGGATGCCAGGGGGCGTGTCCATGAGTATGAGTAGCAGTCAGCAGTGAAGCTCTAAAGTATGCTACGGCAGTGGGGTTATACAGCAGCTGGTTTGGCTCACACTGTTAGAGCTGTTGCCCTGATTAGCAGAGGTTGTGGGTTCTGAACCTGTTGGGCCTGACCATACTCCCTTCCTCACAAGGTGCCTTAGGACCTTGCTTCTCAGGATTGGCCTTGTGGAAATCTTTTCTGAGCAGTGGGGTGGGGGTTATTGAAATACACTTTGCATATCCTATTAGCATATGTAACCCTCCAGGCCCGGCTTCTAGGGAGATTACATTGGTGTGTATTGTATGGCTACTCTGCATGGGTTATCTTGATTCAAGTGGCTGGGAGATGAGGTTGCAATGTTGTAGCATAATGAGCACCGGGAACTTTTGTACAGTAGTACAATAGTCATTTATTCGTGTCCCCAATCACAGGGACCGCTCATACACATTTTAATAACATTGTACTGTATTTTATAACAGACATACATGAATACAGTTGTTCCATTAATGCCCACTCTTAACACTCCGATGAAGATACTTTGACTTGGTTGCACTGAATAAGTGTGGGACTCAGCCCCCCTTCTTGCTTGGGAACGATCATTGGTATTAATCCGATTATTTGGGTGGCCCTACGGGAATCCTGGTGGGTCTTTCTTACTTGACCTGGTGACTTATTAGGAACTGCCACTTCCACACAGACTGATGAGGCATATTAGCACTGATCCGCACTTAGAGCTGATCTTCCGCCACCCGGGAGCCATCTTCTCTGAGGCCCTCTATGACGTGCCGTATTTCTTTTTATTACTTATTCTGGATTCCATTCCTTCTTTCAGGGATCCTAACTGAACATATACTGTCCCTATCTACAACATAATAAACAGGAGGGCCTGGACTATGTTATTACTCTATAAATATTACTTATCTACTCTCCATGAGGCTCCTCTCCTCATGTCCTCCTGGAACCTTACCTTCAAGAACAGTCCCTCCTCCTTAAATACCCCTGTGTTGCATCTGTGGCATCTGGATCCCCAAAGCAACTCATAGTGGTGCCTTGCATACAACAGTCATGTTCGCAACCCTTTAGGAGGGGGGTTACAGATATCTCTCCCCCCACTCTCGCTACGTGTCCAAGTTATGGTTGAATCCAAGATTCGAACATGGTTGTTATATCATTTGTGCGCAGGGAAAACGATGGCAGATGCCGGAGCATTCACCTGAATTTTTAACTGTCCAAAATGCCTACAGGTATCCATCAGCGAAACAAATTTTCTTAAAAAAAAAAAAAAACCATCTAAGAATTTGGGGCTCGAATTTTTACACAGTTGCTGAATCTTTATTTATTAATCAATAAGATCATATATTTGGAGGTTTTAATGATGTGCACTTTAAGGCCCAATTATATTAGACATAAACATTAATGTTGCCAGTATATAAGGTCAAAAACTAATAGTGTCACTATATTAAATACAATCTAAATGTTACGGATATTTAAATATTTGTTTTAATTTTTTCATGATCGGATTTGGAAATTAATTGCTAGTGGCAGTGCATATTTCTCTACTGCTTACTGTCTCTTTGAATGTGTTTCAGATTTAAATGGTGCATTACATATACATACACCCAGAAGAATACTGTTGTTGCCAGATATTATGGGTACTGATAACCTGAAAGATCAACTGATGACCACACAAAGTATCGCAGTTACACAACTGTGCTAAGCCTTTATATCCGGAAACCCATTTACTTGAATAAGCCTGAAGATGTGCTCAGTCTGCTCGGTCTGTGCTCTATTTAGTAAATCTGGGACAAAGTATTGATGGAGTAAACTGAGTCCTTATACTTTACCATTTATGACCAACATCATAACCTTTAAGCCATGGGTGGCCAACTCCAGTCCTCAGGGGCAAGGTTTTCAGGATATCCCTGCTTCAGCACAGGTGGCTCAATCAGTGGCTCAGTCTTTCAATGGCCAACTCCAGTCCTCAAGGGCCAAGAACAGGTCAGGTATTAGGGATATCCCTGCTTCAGCACAGCAGGCTCAATCAGTGCACAGTCAAAGATTGAGCCACTTGTGCTGACGCAGGTATATCGTGAAAACCTGACTTGTTGGTAGCTCTTGAGTACTGAAGTTGGTCACCCGTGCACTATGCCATGTTTCCTATTGAAGCAATTTGAAGTCCTTGTCAACTGAAATGCAGCACTACTGTATATAAAAGAAGCCTCGGCTTGGTCACGTGACTGCAAAGTGGCAGAGTATATTAAGAAATATGTTAATAAATGCTGGATGTTATGTGTCTTGCGGCAGAAAACATGTCACATCATTCAGGTGAAAGTAGACATCACTGTTCTCCATATCTTATCTCTTGAGCGATATCTCTCTCAGATCCCATTAACGTATATATTAATGTACCTGCATTGACGTGATGCATGTCCAATACAATGCTCTCCATTCCTACCTAAGAGTTAAGCAGCTGACATGCAGACAGCTCTCCCACCACTGCTGTGATCATGCAAGGACTCTACATTATCCAGGACGGAAGAGTTCCATGACTGACAGAGCAGTGCTGGTATAAATTAACGTGTGCACATTTTGAACTAAAGCAGCAACAGTTTACTGTATGTTTGAAAAGAATCACGGGGAAGTATAATTCAACGCTGGCTATCAATACACACTTCTAAGATTTGTGCACAGTTGCTGGTCCCAATCTACACCCTTAAAACCCTGTAAACCAAACTCCAACAGAGGAGCTGTGTGTCAGGGCTCTGCTTTGGCCGCCAAAACAATTGTACAATATTAACCCGTGCTGTTGCCAGAGAGGGCCATGTTTACTAAGTGATTCTACGCCCGTTCATTTAATAAACCCTTAAGGAGCCTTACGGCTTAGCACCGCTTAACTTGGTTCATTGGGAGAGATTCACTAATTTATAATACAGGTTATCTCGCTGCCATCGCAGAGCGATATCCATCGGGGCCTAGTGTATGCCGGTCACAGTCTTATTTATGCTAGTATTCAGAATTGTGCTAGTAGATATTGTATGATCATATTAGCAGAATAAAATGTCAGAAATCTGCCCCCACATAAACCACAATAAAAGCACTTGCAAACGCCCGAGCAATATTGTGCATTTTTAACATTTTTTTTTTCTCGAGCCTGTGACATATTATATATAAGAACCGTTATCTCTGTGTCTGGCAAAGGTAGAATGTCATCTATATTGTGTAATACATAACTCCTACTGACAACACAATCACACAATGTACACCTTGTAAGTCGATAAAGTGGCCAATGGAACTCTATATAATGAAGACGCACCTCACACCTTTCTCATGGCGCGTTGCGATCGCAAACAGACTTATGAAAAATGCGCTCCATTTGAGAGCAGTTGCATGAGCCATTTGCCTCAAGAAATGTCAGCAAAATGTGTTATTCCTAGTCCATTAGAGGTGTGAGATCTCATGAGAACGTGACTTTTAACCATGTACATACAAATTGCTAACAGAAGACAAGCGTCTCAATGCTTTACCCAACAAGACGAATTATTTAGTGCACTCCTACCAGTATTATACTGTCTCATGCATGTCTTCTATACAGATGAACAAATACGTGCAACAGTATAATATTCGTAGTGTAGGACCTGCTCAAAAAGGGGTTACTGTGACGCAGTTGTAGGATTAAAATATTTTTGCCAAGTTATTTAACTAAATGACCCATACATGAAAAAAGAATATAGATAAAATACATTGTATTGTACTGAATAATTTGTCATGTTGGATTTTTTGTCTTTTCTTGTATACATTAGGTCACAAAACCGAGTCACACTCCAAATGACACAACTATATGTATACCATGTAGTGTGTTTGGGTTTTGAGCCTGCTATGGCTGTGTAAGCCTACATATACAGTATATTGCAGAAAAAGAGGGGGTGTACCTGGGCGCTCCTAATAAAGTTAATGTATCTCTATGCAAAGATAACACAAATGCAATACATACATATTGGTAAGAGCGTGCCACATATGTATTGGGAAAATAGTAACAATGTGGTGGAATGGGAACAAAAGGGACCCAGATCTCCATGAGTCACAAATATTAAAAATGATACAAATAGTCCCCAGCACTCACACAGGATCCAAAAACAGAGGTAAGTGTATGTGCAGAAAATGAAAATGTCTGCAAAGCGTTTGCTCCTCTCGTCTCCTCTCTGCACGGACTGGTCCTTTTGGAAAGCTGTTTTTTTGCTTGATGAATAAATCAGTCTCAGTGATGCTTTCCTAGCGGAGTCTAAACTGAGCACTGCGGGGAAGAAGAGGGCGGACGGACTGCAGGGGTGGCCAACTTTAGTCTTCAAGGGCTGCAAACAGGACAGGTTTTAAGGATATCCCTGCTACAGCAGAGGTGACTCAGTCAATGACTGAGTCACTGATTGAGCCACCTGTGTTGAAGCAGGGATAGCCTTAAAACCTGACCTGTTGGTGGCCCTTGAGGTCTGGAGTAGCCCACCCCTGCCCTACAGACTCTTACTTGCTTTTATAGTTCTTGCCTACTCCCAGTGCTCAAAAAGTTAGTGAAATCTGGATGGATACGTAAAGCAAAGCAACACACAGAGTAGTGTTTAACTGTGCAACCTTCTGCACATATGTGATCATGATTACAGGCTTGTAAACAAAAATGATTTAACTCTGCCGTTGTGCGGAGAAAGTAGCATTTACCCTCCTAACCCTGTGCAGATAGAATGTAACGCAGTGTTTAATCTCGCAAGGACTCAGTGTTTCAGAGAATAAGATTTAAAGAGGCTTTGTAAAACCTGCTAATAGGCATCTTAAGACAGTGGTGCTCAACTCCCAGTCCTCAAGCCCCGCCAACAGGATAGGTTTTTGGGTAGGTCCAGCTTCAGCACAAGAGGCTCAATCAGTCCCTGCTTACACACAGGTGACTCAATCAAAGGTTCAGTCTTCGACTGTGCCTTTGATTGAGTTCTCTGTGCTGAAGCTGGGATATCCTGAAAACCTGATCCGTTGGGGGGGGTGGGGGGTTGAGAACAGGAGTTGAGCCCCCAGTCTTATGATTAGTTAAGTCTAATAGAGTGAGGGTGGTAGGACCAAAGTGAACAGAATAGAGTGAGGGTGGTAGGACCAAAGTGAACAGACCAGAGTGAGGATGTAGTTGCTCATAGGACCAAAGTGAACTAATGAGTGTACTGTAGGTTTAATACTAGTTAATTTGCATCTGTAAAAATAATAAGACCAGTGTATGTATTTTTAAGTAATTTTTAAAAGTTGGATTCTGTTTATTTCCAACAAATGGGATCAGAAGTTCTGCAGTCAGGGCAAGCGACAGAGGAGGACAGCGTGGACAACTGTCTCGGGCCCGGTGAGTCAAGGGAGCTGCCAGCAACCCTACCATATAGAGCTTCTCCCCCCCCTCTCCCCCACCAGCTGCTGCCCCTCTGGCTCAGGCATCCTTCCGCGGGCCTCAGCAGTCCTTTGCAGGCCCATATGTGGGTCTGTAGGGCCCTCTCCTCTCTCCTGGGCCTTCTGCCACCCCTCGGGTTTCGGGCCCCCTTCATTGAGTTCCATCTGGGAGCCGCAAGTAAACCTCCCCTGCCCATCCCAGTCCCCCTCCCCTGACCCATACCTCGTTTCCTCCCCCCCCCCCACCCGCAGTGTCGCACAGCTCAGTGTAATAGAAGAATGTAGATTAAGCCAACATATGAAAAATAAGTATTTTTTGAAAAATTTTCTTGAAAAATAGAAAATAAAGAAGCTAAAAGTAGCATCAAATAGAGGATAACCCCCCACCCCTCTTTGTCACAAGGCCCTTCTTTTATCCTGATGTGTTTTACACCAGAATGGTGCTTTCTCAACATACAGTATTTAGCTCAGGTTAATGCACACCCCTTTCCTTTCAAAGGACCGTGTAGACAAGTTGAAGAGCACTAAGCATGAAATCAGACAAGGTAGCAGGCAGCAGACGGGGCAAAGCTTTCAAGTCTCACTTCATACTCTTTACAAAAATTCTCAACAAACCATTCAAAAATATATCATGCTTACACTTGTCTGTTTTCTTTAAATGCCTGAGTTACCCGGATTTAAAGCAGCAGTGCAAGCTGCCGTTTTTTTTTTTTCAATTTCCATTTTCCCCCCATTATTTATGTGCATCAATACAATCCACACAATGATAAGTAATTAGCTTAGTTGCCGATCAATCCGTTCTCCTGTGACCAATCGACAAAGATTCGACTCCTGTGACCAATCGACAAAGATTCGACTCGGGGGTTCACTAAATGGCCTGTGCAGCAGAAGAGGATCAAAGATGCAAAGTTCTGTGGGGAAGATCATATGACCAGGCAGTCACTAGATACAATTGGTGCACTGCTAGAGAGAGGGTTGTGCCCAAAAAGGGGCATGCCGCGCCTGTTTCGGAAGAGGAAGGGGATATGACTTTGTAAATGGTTGATATAGAAACAAAAAAGGCTTGTTACTTCATAATACATTACAAATGTTATTAAGAGTTGGGGGGGGTTGTTTTTTTAAATGCTGTAAGCATTTTCTCATAGTACAGAACTGATTTTTTTTTTTTTTTTTAAACACCCACACACGTAGAATATTGCTTGGTCTGCAGCTTTAACACATGAAACATTCATGCTATTCGTTCAATGTGGATTTATGGGATGTGGAGCATCACTTTGCTGTCTTGCCAATGGAGAAGAGGTTAAGGGCTTTGACCTTGGATGCAAACGCTTGTGTTCAATTACAGATCAGTCTCTGCGGAAGGTACTGTTTGAGTGCCTACATTTTCCAAGATCGCCTGTACATTCAAGGGCCACACAGTTAATCCAAAACAGCAGCGGGGCTCAACTCCTGTCCTTAAGACCCCCCAGCAGGTCAGGTTTTCAGGATATCCCAGCTTCAGCACAGGTGGTTCAATCAGAAGCTCAAACCCAAGACTGAGCCTCTGATTGAGCCACCTGTGCTGAAGCAGGGAGTGATTTAGCCACCTGTGCTGAAGCAGGGACATCCTGAAAACCTGACCTGTTGGGGGGCGGGGGGCGTTTCGAGGACTGGAGTTGAGCATCCCTTGCAATACAGGACGCTCAGCCTCCCTTTTCCTTGTGCTGTCACACTACTGGCACTCTATAAATAAAATGAAACATGCTTACATTATACAGTGAAATATATATATATATATATTCTTTATATATATATATATAAATATAAATATATATATATATATATATATATATATATATATATATTAAATATAAAATTAGACAGCGCCTAAGATAGTAACCAGCCACACAGCAGACTCCCAGTAACAAACGAATCACCAAAAAAAGTCAACACAGATGACCTGTATTAGGTATTATATACAGGATATATGTGGTATATGAACTCTGATGGTGATTAAATGTTGTGATGTGAGTAAAAAAGTGTGAAAAAATAAAAATATACAAAATGCAAAAAAATAAAAAAATGATATAAAACCAATGAAGAATAAAAATTGCAAAAAATGTTCTTTCACTTAAAGATAAGTAAACCTTGTAGGGATTTTGGAAAGTCCAGGCTGCTTCTACCTTGGGGTCAATAACCTCCCAGCAGATTCTATTGGGAAAAAAAAAAGATCCCCTGATGAAATCCGTTATCGGAAGAAACGCGTAGGGTCACGTGGTTTTACTGAGCTACGGTGGTGGACTAGCTCAATTGCCAGGAATGGGAAGACATTCCCTGAGTTGCATGCAATACGCAATATTGACAGAACTTGCTAGGAACCACAGGCTGTTCATTTGAGTTGCCGGAGTGCCGATCTACCATGATACACCGGCAGCAGTGAGGTCTGACGTAACGGAGCAAGTGGTCGGCGAGCAGGCTACAGGTTGGCGCATGGGTTCACCCATACAATGCTTTATTTGCATTGACAAATTGTGAGTGTGCATTTGTCTTGTTATTTATATTAAAACTTTGTTTTTGGATTTTACACATGGATCGGGCGCTTTTCCTCTTTTTCCCCCCAATATATATATATATATATATATATATATATATATATTATAATAAATAGGGAGGTGGTAAAAGCTGCTTTCTTCCAATGCCTGAAGTCTTCTTGCATACACATTGCTGAGTGTGTTTTGACATTTGCTAATAAAACCGTGTTTTTCTATGCAGATCCATTCCGCTGAAACCTGTGGCGTTCTGCAACACTTTCTGCCGATGCCCACAGATATGCCACCTGCTGATTAACGATGGAGCCAGCCAAGGTCCCTGGGTGAAACCCCACAGAGCAAACCCCTGCTGATTTAAACACTACCTCCTATTAACAAGCCTGGCATACCACCTGCTTAACCCATACACTGCCAGAAGCGCCTGCACTGCGTTGTTATTAAAGGGTGAAACAGCCACCCAGTCCTACTTGTTTTTGGTGCATATTTCGGGCGTGCCCTTTCCCTTCGCACTGTGATCACATACCTGTACTTAACCCCCTGCACATTTCCAAACGATTTCATGTTTCAGCCGCCACCACCACCATCAAATCCTAGTCTCAGATCTCCTGGTGAGCTTGTACAAGTTATATCATCTCCCTGTGTCTCGGGCACCAATATTAGATTATAAGCTCTGTATTTGCAGGAACTTGTGGTGCCTGCAAAATTTTATTTATAGTGATGTGGACAAAAAATATATAATAATAATAAAAATAATAATAATAATAATAATAATAATAATAATAATAAAGCTATTGCCAACAGAAGCTCGTGTTAATTGATCTCATATGATATTAGAGTCTTACCTACTGAAAATTCTGTGCTCTTATTTTGTTTTTATTCATTTTTTTACTGCTAAAAACATGGCCAAAATTTGGGAAAATGTAGAAAAAATGTAAACTGTAAGAACAATATGTGCCGCAAATGAAGACATTGACATATATCTGCAGGGCACTGATTGGGGTTAATTGTAAAATCTTATTATTTTCCTGGTTGGAAAAATCATGCCATGAGCGTCTGAGGTTACATGGTAACCTTTGGACGGCAATGGGCTCTGGGGAGAGCCCCATTTTAACCTTCCGGACACTTACTGAATTATTTCAAACACTTATTTCTCCTGAACGAAGCGGTATATTTTAAATAGAAAAACAAGCTTTGGAAAGGACAAGAAGACACCAGCATGGACTATGTTGCTTTAATAATAGTAGCTCAGTACTTTCGTTCAGAAGATGTCCAGTTTTCAGATGCAAATGTTGAGCTAATAGAATAACATACTAGTGAAGTGCCTGCTGCCTTCTGGCTGTACCCCATTTGGTGCAGACTGCTCCCAGGGGATCAGTGAGCTTCTGGAGTGGAAGAAATTGTGTATTATTGAAAGGCACTAGAGTATTGGATATGGAAAGTTTGTGAACCAGGCAAAATTTGCTGTATTTTAATGGTTAAAAAGTTTGGCAAAAACAAATAAATCACAAATTTAACCCATGACCCTGAATGTATGTGACGTGACCATGTGTATACTTCAATCTGCTGGAAAGCTGTCAGAATGACCTGACATTTTGGCAACATTCACAGAAATTGGCCACATTTTGTGAAAATGTAGCAAAAATGCCAAATGTAAGAAATAAATGTGTGAAGCAACTGAAGACATGTACTCATATCTATAGGGAACAGATGGAGTAAATTGTAAAATCTCATTATTTTCCAATTACGAAAGATGTTGATGTGAAAACAGTTTCTTGCGGGGATATTTACTTTTTTTACTTTTCTAATTTTCAACCATCACTCCTCATACCATCATCACCATCACTCCTCGTATCATCATCACCATCACTCCTCGTACCATCATCAACATTACTCCCCATACCATCATCGCCATCACTCCTCGTACCATCATCGCCATCACTCCTCGTACCATCATCACCATCACTCCTCATATCATCATCACCATCACTCCTCGTACCATCATCACCATTACTCCTCATACCATCATCGCCATCACTCTTCGTACCATCATCACCATCACTCCTCGTACCATCATCACCATTACTCCTCGTACCATCATCACCATTACTCCTCATACCATCATCGCCATCACTCCTCGTACCATCATCGCCATCACTCCTCGTACCATCATCGCCATCACTCCTCGTACCTTCATCACCATTACTCCTTGTACCATCATCACCATCACTCCTCGTACCATCATCATCAACACACATCGTACTATCATCGCCATCACTCCTCGTACCATAATCACCATCACTCCTCGTACCATCATCACCGTCACTCCTCATACCATCATCGTCATCGCTCCACATACCATCATCACCATCACTCCTCATACCATCATCCCATCACTTCTCGTACCATCATCACCATCACTCCTCGTACCATCATCACATCACTCCTCGTACCATCATCGCCATCACTCCTCGTACCAACATCACTATCACTCCTCTACCATCATCGCCATCACTCTTCGTACTATTATTGCCATCACTCCTCGTACCATCATCGCCATCACTCCTTGTAACATCACCATCACTCCTCGTACCATCATCACCATCACTCCTCATACCATCATCACAACACTCATCGTACCATAATCGCCATCACTCCTCATACCATCATCACCAACACTCATCGTACCATCATCGCCATCACTCCTCGTACCATCATCACCATCACTTCTTGTACCATCATTGCCATCACTCCTAGTGCTATCATTGCCATCACTCCTAGTGCTATAATCGCCATCACTCCTCATACCATCATCACCATCACTCCTCGTACATCATCGCCATAGCTCTTCGTACCATCAACACCATCATCCCATCACTTCTCGTACCATCATCGCCATCACTCCTCGTCTCACCATCGCCATCACTCCTCGTACCATCAAACGATCACTCCTCGTACCATCTTCACCATCACTCCTCGTACCATCATTCCCATCACTCCACGTACCATCATCATCACTCATACTATCATCACCATCACTCCTCATACCATCATCACCATCACTCCTCGTACCATCATCACCATCACTCCTCATATCATTATCGCCATCACTCCTCGTACCATCATCACCATCACTCCTCGTACCATCATCGCCATCACTCCTCGTACCATCATCGCCATCACTCCTCATACCATCATCGCCATCACTCCTCGTACCATCATCACCAACACTCATCATACCATCATCACCATCACACCTCGTACCATCATCACCAAAACTCCTCGTACCATCATCGCTATCGCTCCTCGTACCATCATCACCATCACTCCTCATACCATCATCGCCATCACTCCTCATACCATCATTGCCATCACTCCTCGTACCATCATCGCCATCACTCCTCGTACCATCATCACCATCACTACTCGTACCATCATCACCATAACTCCTCGTACCATCATCACCATCACTCTTTGTACCATCTTCACCATCACTCCTCGTACCATCATCACCATCACTCCTCGCACCATCATCGCCATCACTCCTCGTACCTTAACCCCAATCACTCCTCGTACCATCACCACCATTACGCCTCGTACCATCATTGCCAGCACTCCTCATACTATCACTCCAATCACTCCTCCTAGCATCACCACCATCACTCCTCGTATCATCGCCATCACTCCTCGTACCATCATTGCCATCACTCCTTGTACCATCGTCGCCAACTCTACCCTTACCATCGCCATCACTCCTCGTATATACCCCTCATACCATCACCCCTTGCAGCATTACTATCTCTCCTCGTACCACAACCATCACCCATCACACAAGGAGTGATGGTGATATTAAAAGCGTAACGGTTTCATGACTCTTTTAATATCTCCACCACTCCCTGTGTCATCACTCCTTGTGTCATCACCATCACTCCTTGTACCATCATTCCTCATACCATCATCACCATCACTCCTCGCACAATCACCATCACTCCTCGTACTATCACCATCACTCCTCGTACCATCACACTATCAATCTTCGTACCATTATCACCATCACTCCTCGCACAATCACCATCACTCCTCGTACTATCACCATCACTCCTCGTACCATCACACTATCAATCCTCGTACCATTATCACCATCACTCCTTGTACCATCACTATCACTACTCGTACCATCACATCACTCGTTGTACCATAACCCCACATACCATCACCATCTCTCCTCGTACCATCCATCACCCATCATATCATTACTCTTTTAATATCACCATCAGTCCTCATACCATCACCATCACTTATTGTACCATCACCATCACTGCTTGTACCATCACCATCACTTCTCGTACCATCACCACCA
The DNA here is from genome assembly GCF_040206685.1 of Ascaphus truei. Taxonomy (NCBI): domain Eukaryota; kingdom Metazoa; phylum Chordata; class Amphibia; order Anura; family Ascaphidae; genus Ascaphus; species Ascaphus truei. The sequence continues at coordinate 13,439,173 of NC_134485.1, read as the reverse complement.
CCAATCCTCATACCATCATCACCATCACTACTCGTACCATCACCACCACTCATTGTACCATCACCATCACTCCTCGTACCACCACTCCTCGTGCAATCACCATCACTGATTGTACATCACCACCACTCTTCGTACCATCGCCACCACTCCTCATACCATCACTCCTCGTACCATCATCACCATCACTCTTCGTACAATAACCCCTTTGATCACTGCTTTTTAAAAAAAAAAAAACTCTACTAGTTGCTTTGCTCCCTCACTTATATGTTCACTGGGGAACAGGTTTTGCTATTCTGCATTATCATTCTAATTGTGTGAACAATTAGCTTTTTTCTTTGTTGACAGGGGGCCGGGGAACTGAGTTATGATGTGCAAAAACTGACAGAAGAGCAATTGAAACTGACATATTTCATAAAAGCAAAGCTAGCATTTGTAATTAACGGGGAGTATAATTATTCACCCATGGTTTGTATCTGATTGATGACTTCAAATAAAGACTTTTTCATGTATATGTTTTTCCTTCTGTATCTTAATTGGAGCATAATTATATTCAACATTAAGAACCTTGAGGACATCTTAAATGTCGAAGTGAAGAATTCGCCACTGTGTATTAAAATTTTTATTTTCATTTTCTGTATGGGGAAGCCAATAAAATATAACCATACTAAACATCAGTAGCATAATACATATGACATCTATTCAATAGCTTCTGCTATCTTCATTCCTCTGTATGATAATCAAGTAGAGTATTGTATTTAGGTGACTCCTAAACATAAAGTGCACTCTAAACAACATCTAAAGTTTATATACATCCATCCTACTGCGTCACACACATGCATCTTACCAAGTCACATACATGCATCCTAACATGTAATACACATGCATCCTACTACAGCATAGACGTCCATCCTACTACAGCATAGACATCCATCCTACTGCAGCATAGACATCCATCCTACTGCAGCATAGACATCCATCCTACTGCAGCATAGACATCCATCCTACTATGTCACATACATCCATCCTACTGCGTCACATAAATGCATCCTACTGGGTCACACACATGCATCCTACCATGTAATACACATGCATCCTACTGCATCATAAATATCCATCCTACCGTATCAGACACATGCATCTTACCGTGTCACACACATGCATCCAACCATGTAATATACATGCATCCTACTGCATCATAGACATCCATCCTACTGCATCATAAACATCCATCCTACTGTGTCACACACATGCATCTTACCATGTCACATGCATGCATCCAACCGTGTAATATACATGCATCCTACTGCATCATAAACATCCATCCTACTGTGTCACACACATGCATCTTACCATGTCACATGCATGCACCCTACCGTGTCACACACATGCATCCTACCATGTATTACACATGCATCATAGACATCCATCCTACTGCGTCACACACATGAACCCTACTTCGTAATACACATACATCCTACCGTGTAATACACATGCATCCTACACATCCATTCTACTGTTCACATACATGCATCCTACCGTATCACACACATGCATCCTACCATGTCACTCACATGCATCCTACCGTGCAATACACATTCATCCTACTGCATCATACATATCCACCCTGCTGTGTTATACACATGCATCCTACTGTGTCACACCCATGCATCCTACCGTGTCACACACATGCATGCTACCGTGTCACACACATGCATCCTACCGTGTAATACACAATCATCCTACTGCATCATACACATCCACCCTACTTTGTCACACACATGCATCCTACTGTGTCACACCCATGCATCCTACCGTGCCAGACACATGCATCGTACTGCATCCTACACATCCATCCTACTGCATCACCTACATGCATCCTACCGTGTCACATACATGCATCCTACCGTGTCACACACATGCATCCTACTGTGTCACACCCATGCATCCTACCGTGCCAGACACATGCATCCTACTGCATCCTACACATCCATCCTACTGCATCACCTACATGCATCCTACCGTGTCACACACATGCATCCTACCGTGTCACACACATGCATCTTACCGTGTCACACACATGCATCCTACTGTGTCACACACATGCATCCTACTGTCTGTTTTTACCTCACAAATATCAAAGAGAGAAAACACTGCACACATAATTCTTTTAGTAACAAGATTATGCAGATGAATGCAAAGCTGAAGTCCAACAGAGTAAAACAGCTATGTGCGAATGAGTCCCATGGATTTGTGTTACATATTTCCAGCTGCACAAACGGATTATTAGTGCCATAGACCAATGATTTATGAAAGCATGAGCATATTAGGGATTACTCACTAACTAGTGATTGATGTTTGATCGTTAACAACCAAACATATGGTCATGAGATGAATAATATCTGTTCTATGTTTAATGTCTTTTGCATTTTAGTTACATTATATTTTACTATTCTAATGTCTATCACATTTCACTTTCAACTAAAACAGTATCCGCTCATCTCCTCCTTAAATCCCTCTCGTGGCTTCCCATCAAGTTTTGGATCACATACAAAGTACTCCTCCATACCTTTAAAGCCCTCCACTCAGCTGCTCCTTCCTACAAATCAGCTTTGATCTCTCGCTATGCCCTGCTCGTTTCCTGTACTCTACCCGTAACTGTCTCCTTCCACTGCTTTCACTTCCACTGCGCTCTCACCTTAAACTGTATCCCCTCACTGCCCCCTTACCTGTGGCACTCCCTCACATTCCCTATACGCCAAACACCCCCTCTCCCCAACTTCAAGACAAACCTGAAAACCCACCACTTAATTGAAGCATCCCAATAGCCTGGACTCGTGGTTACTGTCCCACACCCACAGTCACTCCTACCGACCATCGTGGCAAAGCACTGCCACGTACTGCACTAACTCCCTCACCTGCTGTCTCTGTAACTCTCCCAACATACCACTTAGATTGTAAGCTATCTGGGGAAGGGATTTATTTCCCTATTGTCTGACTTTGTTGCCCATTATTATAATTCCCTTTACAGTATTGTCTTTGTAAAGCCCTGAGTATACTGTGGGCACTATATAAATAAATAAAGAGATACATACATATACAACATTATACTATTCTAATGTCTAGACTCTATTACATTTTAGTGCTTGTAGCCAATAGCACTACTTCCTTAGTTGTTATAAAGTAGTTTTGTGTCAGACTTGATTGCACCTGAATTCAGTCACTTCAATGTAATGTCGCATTAGAGACATTATTTTGAGGAGCAATGGGCTTAATATGTTTGATATAATAATAATTTGCTTTTGATTTAATTTTTATTATTATTTACAAAGGCCCAAAGCCTGTAGTGCTGTGTTCGCGGCAACTCCTGCTGTCTATTCTGATTTCCTTCACTCCATGAGGCAGCACAGAGCTGTTATCGATGCAGACTACAATGTGTCTTATCAGAAAAAAAAATTGTATTCTGATTTTCTCAGATAAGTTTCTACTAATGTCCCTACGGCACAGACACACAAATTAGCGCAACATTAATCTAAATTAACGCATCATGTACCAGGACAGGAAAATCCTTGTTAAGAAGCACATGTAAAAAAGATAAGTAAACGGGACTGCAGCTTTAATGATGTTCCCCTAAAATTTATCACAAGCCCCAATGTTTTTTCCCCTCTGTTTAATGAAATATCTCAACATTAGCCAACTGGCTACAAATGGCAATTAAAGCAGCTGACCTAGTTTCACTTTTTTGTTTTACTATATGCAGCATGAGTAGCTGTAATGATAAATAATTACCAAAGCTGCAGATCGATCTCTTCTCCTTTGATCGATCAGCCAATATCCTGCATGTGGGGCTATCTAAATGGCTGCCTTTTTAGGACGTGATTATACCAGCTACAGCTGGGCTTGGCTGGCCGCGCGATCCATTGACGTCTTCCTCGTGATGCCCCTGAGCGGCATGTGAACTGCAGGCAGGAGACAAACAGAGGAGACAGGGAGGCGTGGCGGAGGCGTGGCCATGAGCGGTTCATCCTCATTGGCTGAACTGCTCACGTGACGCGGCCGTTGCCTGAAGATAACAAATGATCACGTCTGCTCCCCTGCCTGCCGCCCTGCAGTTCCAGGTGGTGCGCTAGGTATGTACATTTAAATTGTCTTCTTGCTATTTGTTTTTGAGGCGCACGGCGGCCCGCAGCGCACTGTCAGCGGCCACTTTAGGTATAATCACGGCCTTACTCTGTGCTGCAGTCAGTGAGATGCTGCAGCTGATATGTAACATTATATAGCTAAGTGTAACACATCATTGTTACGGCTTTCAGAGCAGTAGAACGTCTGCTCTTTGGAACACAGCAACAGATCTGTTTGTGATACTTCGTTGCCAAAGTGCAGAGCTCAAAAAGGTGCGTGCGAGAGACTGTATCCAAAAAGGAAGAGGCTAAGACTTTCTAATTAGTTGCTGTAGCAACCACAGGATGATCTGTACATTAAAAAAAAGAATTATTTAAAATAAAATCATCATTTACAAAAAAAAAACCCAATGCAGACAGTATTATCTAATAGTACAGAACTGATTTATTTAAAAAAAAACATAGGATGTTGCATGTTTTGCTGCTTTAAGGAGAGCGGATGTGAGATTTTCACGTTAACCACTTCTCCTCTGACTCGAATCACTGCACTTTTACGTAAAAGCGTTTCTTGGTTTTCAGAGGCATAGAAAATCCTCCTCGAATTCTGTATTACTCAGCAAAATCTCTGCTAGCTTTTATTTCCCCGCCTTGCTTCCCCAGGGCGTATTTCTGGCAAGCTGCAGCCCCATTTGTTATGATTTTTTCCCTCTCCCCAGCAGTCCCCGATGCTTGCTTGACTTTCTGCGCCGGGGCACTAAATAAAGACACATTGATTTTCTCTCTCTGTCACGCTCTAGTCTCTGGCAATGCCGCTGAGTTATTGTATAGAAAACCGTTCTGGCCAAGTCAAGTTTCATTTAAAGTCAGGCTGCTTCTCCAGCGGCAGCGGCAGAAGACGGGAGGGAATGTGGAGGCGGGAGGTGCACACGGATGTTAACTAACGACGGAATCGCCGTGGGTTCTGGGAAAATGAACGACTTTGCATGACTCGCACAATACAACACACTGTGGAGAGGTACAGCTTAAAAGACACGTGGGTAGGGTTGCCAGGTGGCTTCTACACAAGTACTGGACTCAATGGTGAAAGGTGCGTCAGGTCACTATGTCCAGGGAGGAAAATACCGGACACGTACATGTCCAGTATTACAGCACCTCTCATTTTGTACTGGACAGAGTATCCAAATACAGGACAGTCCAGTTCAATACCGGACACCTGGCAACCCTAAACGTGGGGTCTATTTAGTCAGCATGGGCCTACATGTCCTTTTGAGATGGGGTGCTCTGTCTGTTAGAAACTGCTTTAAATTTGGCTATCTATTTTGATCGCACGTATTAACCACTCGAGTGCCAGAGGGGCAAGCAGGTTTCTGGTCCATCTGATAATTAAGAGGTTAACTTTGTACTTTGTCCTTACATCACCTACCTGCGCATTATTAAACAGGTGTGAGGTGTCTCCTACATTTGTTGCAGATGTATTCTGTATTTTTTGTATTTTTCTTCCATGCATTAAATAAGTTATGTGGGGTGAAAAAAAAGTGACAAAACCCTGCACCATACAGCGTACAGCAAATAACAATATCACTTGTGAGCACGTTCTCAGGCAGGTTTGCAACCCTGCTTTCCCCGTTATCTCTTAGAATACACTGCTTCAACTGCAGCAAGGGATTCTGGGAAATGACATGCAAATAAGCACCCAGTCACCTTTTGCTTCTAATCCATTCTAACATGGAGCCCTTTAACGTGTATTTGTCTTAAAACGTTAACCTAATAGATTAAACAGCTTACATAATTGTTAAGTGCGACTGAGGCTTTATTAATAATAATAATAATAATAATAATAATATAGTGGACCATAATTGGGGGTCTGGCTTTTGAATTTTGCCCACACAAATAAACAAGTAGTCATGCATACATATACACACACTTGCACACATCATTTACATGCAACATACACACACGAACGTGGGGGAAGGAATGGGGGCTGGGGAAGGGGAGGGGGACCCTCGCTACTGCTTTTGAAAGTAAATGAGAGAGACGGTGCTACAATCAGGGGTGATATGGATATGTAACGGCAAGAGAAAAGAACCCCAAAGTGAGCACTCGTCCACTCAAGATCACAGAGACATGGTGGATGAACATAAATGTATGTAGTGTGTGAGGAATGAATTAATTAAAACACTTTATTAAGGAGTCAATAACTCAAATAAAATAAATTGGAACGCTAAGGAATTAGGATAGTATGATTCTAGTGAGGCCAATATAACAGCGAAATTAAAAATAGATCGGATGCAGCAATGGTGATTACCAATAAGCTACCCTCACAAGAAGGAGGGTAGTGTTAGTACAATGAATATGGTAATGTTTAAGCTCTGTGCATGTCCTATTTCCCACCTGAAAAGAGTATAAGGTAGCCACTCAGTATGGTATAGTAATGACACTCATAGTCTAGATGATTATCTAACACCATAGAGTGGTTTAACCTTCAGGCTGTAGGGCACTGAGTAAAATCTATAGTGTGTCTATAAATAGTACTCACTTAGACCTGGATAGAGGATTAGTCTATACAGGGCTAGTCTTTAACCCATGTTCAGATAGCTGTGTGGATATGGTTAGCACAGGTCTGATATATATGCTAGACCTGGCAACACCTAGGTGGTAGGTGCAGACTGTAGGTCTGCCTGTCAGTAGTTAATACACAGTAAGAGTGGAGTACTTAAAGGAGCTAAAGTAACAGTGCACAAGTAGTGCCTGTTAAAACATGATATCCGTTACTGCAGATAGTAACCTGCATCCAATCGTATGCAGCAGCCCTGGTAGTGAAGTATAATAGCATTACTCCTTCTGACCATTGCAGGGTGTTTGTATAATCACACTAGTAGACCAGTAGATACACACACACCAGCTATATACACCATACACACGCACGCACCATATGTCTCCACACACATTACACAGGCACCACATACATACAATCTGCACATGCTGTATATACTGTACACATGGATCATATATATGTATATATTTACACATACATATGTAGCAGCCATTATTACTCACGTAATCGCAAGTAAATGTGCAAAACCCCATAATGTTTTTACTCACAGTTTCATTTGTTTAAAGAATGATGCAAGAAATTGTGCATTTAAACTTGTGCCACTTGTAATGCTATATGATGTGATAATGCACTATGTATATATATACACACACACACACACACACACACACACACACACACACACACACACACACACCATGCATGCATCCTATAAACATATGCATATTAAAGCAGCACTCCAAGATGCCGTTTATAATAAAAATGTTGCCCTTTAATATGTGCATCAATGCAATCCACACAATGATAAGTAATTATCTAAGTTGCCGATCGATCTGTTCTCTTGAGATCAATCGGCGTTGATTCGACTCGGGGGTTCACTAAATGGCTAGAGGGTATGGATGAAAAAAAGGGATGTGCCAGAACCTGTTTCAGAAGAGGAAGGGGATGTGACTTTGTAAATTGTTGCTAAACAAAACAAAAAATGCAGTATAATACATAAAAATGTAATTCAAAGTTGTTTTAAAATAAAAAAGTTACAAATATTTTCTCATAGTACAGAACTAATTTATTAAAAAAAAACACACACACGTAGGATATTGCTTGGTCTGCAGCTTTAAATGCACACCATACTGTACACAAACATAACAGAAATATACACTTACGAGCACTGTAGAGATAATTAGAGATGGGCACCTTTTCTGTCAAAATGTAATAAAGTGAATTTCTACGCATTCTCTACGGAGGAGACAAGAAATCCGAGGAGGGCCAGTGATGGGGGTCTCTGTCCGAGGAGGGCCAGTGATGGGGTCTCTGTCCGAGGAGGGCCAGTGATGGGGGTCTCTGTCTGAGGAGGGCCAGTGATGGGGGTCTCTGCATCACCATCTGCAGTTCAGAACTGGCAGTGTTGAAGCTGCCCTTTCCTCCCTACTACTGGTCCGAGTTTTTAATCGGATTGGCCAGAGTACATTGCCCTTCCGTCCCTGTTTAAATTTCCACAACAAATGCGCTTATCCATCTTGTCTCTATTTCTGTGCTCCTGACACTCTGGGTCAAGATAATCTACCAGTTTTATATATTCCTAATTTCCAATGTACGGATTCGTTACCGGGCAGCCAGTTATCAGATAGTCCAGCATCACTTCCAAACATGTGCAAAGGAATACCGTAAGCAGGTAACACTGCAGCACACTGCTGGGCAGGCGGAAATAACTTTGATGGGGATATTTTAGCAAACAAACAGGTCCCGAGGAGGTCTGGAATTAGATGGCATGTAACCAGAAAATGGGGAATCAGAATGTACCTTAAAACTACTCAGGAAACACAATGTACAATTCTGCCAGCCTCAACATCCTGGGATTGAGGCAGAAATTGCACGGTAATTTGCAAGCAGGGATCCTTATAGTAAAGCTCAGTTCAATAAGAGCTGTAACTCATTTTGTATAGAGCCGGATGATCACAAAGCTAAAGGAACATTAAAATGCCTGCTCCTATTTATTCACTTTGATCAGGGGCATTGTAATCTTAGCCTTGATTTTCTGGCTGTGGTGCAAGGTTGTCAACAAGCAAGCGTGCGACTATGGGGGAGAGGTGGGAGGACAACCATTACTGTAGCTCACTAAATATTTATACACACCCCTGGGATGGCTCTGCTTTTATATTACGTGGCACCCCTGCTCTCTACCATGTGTCCAACTATACCCTCTTAGTCTCTGCTAAGGTAGCAACGTGTCTGAGTTATTCATGTGATGTCTCGTGACTGATGATGAAATCCATCCCCTAAACACAAATGGCACTAAGGGCCTCATGCAGAGAGCAGCGGTGGAATTAATTGGAGAAAGTAAAAAATAGTAACTTTTTTGGCGTGATTTAATCTCCATATGCAGAAAGGTCATAAAACTGCATTTAAAATCCTGTCTGCATATGGAGAGTTTCAACCGGCGATATGAGCGCTGTTGAAACTTGTTGTAAAAAAATCGCGTTTTTTTTTTCCCCCCACCGGCCGCCGAGCTCCAGCTTCTTGCCAACTTTTGTTGGCGAAGCAAAATGTTGAAAATCGCGCCATTTTTTTGGTGCGAACAGCCGCTAGATGGCGATCGCGCCTCTCTGAATACGGCCGTTTTCAACACTGGAGAGATTTAGGTTCTCGCCAGCCGCGCGGCGAGATTTGCAAATAAAAAAATAAAAAATGGCGCTTCTTTTAAAACTCGCCATTACCTGCCTTTCTAAAGGCAGATTTCGCCAAAAAATGCCGCTTTTCCTGTTAGCGCTGCTCTCTGCATGAGGCCCTAAGAATACGAACCAAACAAGTAATATGTACAACAATGTCAATCATAACCCATAACAGGATATATTGCACACTATATAATATGGTGTATCTTTAAAAATATAACTCACGTTATTAAAGAGAAAAAATAAATAATAAGTAGAGATGGGTGTATGTATCAAAATTCAGCATGGGGATATATCACAGAAGTGTTGTTAATATTCGATTCACTGGCAATTCGTTTGATAAAAAAAAAGAATAAAGTGCGAATGTATGAAATTCCATCAGTGTCCACTATTTGCCCTGAACATTGAATTTGGGAAGAGAGAGAGTCTTAAAAAAATGGAGCACGCCAGAGATACCTGGGAGATATGTATGGTAGATATGCCAAGTATATTTATATGAGTTAGGTTAGCATATATCCCAGGGCTGCTCCTTATCATGCACTGGTGTCACACCACATGTTTAATGCCATGTTTGTGGGGGTACATATAGCAATTGGGACGCAGAGTCTGACGGCTGTTTGACTTTTTGGAATCAGTGTTATCCCATTGGACTTTGCGGAGTAGGAAGTAGTGATGTGTCACACACATGCTGAAGGTGCAGGATGTCTACAACCCTGAGAAACTAGTGAACCAAGCAAACTCCTGCAAATGGTACAAGCAGGTTCCTGCTGACTACTCCAGGTGCTTGGATTACAAGTGAAGATGTCTCCAGAAGTGAGGATTAGAAGTGGATTGATGACTCTGGCACTGGAAGGGTCAACCGCGAGAGCCCTCAAAATAACCTTGTATCTATTGCCTCAATATCTCCTGTATGATTAGGCTCCAGACCAATCGTTGTAAGATCATACAGTATCTGTCATACTAACCAAACTTGCTTATGGCCAGGCAAATTAGAATAAAAAAGCTAGACTGGATCTACAGTACAGTATATGAAACTGTTGGCCTGGAGTTAGCTTAGGGGTGGGCAACTCTTGTCCTCAAGGGCCACTAACTGGTCAGATTTTAAGGATATCCCTGCTTCAGCACAGGTGGCCCAATCAGTGGCTCAGTCTTTGACTTAGACCTGTACAATTGCTTATATCTTAGGTAACAGAATAGCTGCTTTAATGTATTCAATGTCAGAGGTACTTTGAACATATTGCAACAAGCACTCGAGCACTTGGGTGGTTAAATTGTAAATTGAGAACTGCTTACACAGCCCAAACAATGTATCAGTGCTCATTATTAACCATCAGCAGCAGACGGGGGGCCCCTCCCTCGCCAACCAATGAAATAATAATAGGGAAAAACAAGCTTTTTTTCTTTGCCCACGCAGTCTTGTTTAAATGTTAATGTAATATTTGCGGGTCAAATGTTCCACTTTTGCTTTTATTGGTTTGTTGTTCTTCTCTCCTGAGTTTTTTTTAATATATTGCTTGCATTGGGAGGGAGATGGAGGCACTTCAAGAAATGAAAGATTAGGCTCTGTGTATCAGAGACTTGTTTTCTAAATTGCTTTTCTTACGGTAAAGAATAGAGGTTATTAAACTTGCTAATTGAGGACATATGCAAAGATGCAACTCGTGCTGATATTCCCCTGGTTCCCACCGGTTCTCAAAAACCAGTTGTGTAACTGGCCACTGGCCAAGATGATCTGCACGTTTGGGGTCTGCTTGGAGGCAATGCCCAGTGGTACTGCCAACCACCGCTGGACATCGGACATTTGTGCCCCATAATTCTCGGCAGTGCTCATGTTACTGTTATTGCCACCGCCTATATAAATGGCTGCGTAGCCATGTTAGGCCACAGGATGCCGAGGACGCAAAGGATGGGGGAGTGGTAGACGGCCAGGGCCTAGTTGGCTTTGTGACTTGTACCACATAAGGATGGAGCTGCTGCCACAAAGGTAAGGGAAGGAGGGGGGGGGGGGCACTGGCTGTTATGAATTGGGAGGTGGAAGTATGTGAGAGGGGGAAGGAAAGTGTAGGGGGGGAGAAGAGTAGAGAAAAAGAGGAGAGAGGGGGGAGAAGGGGGAGAAGGAAAGAGGGTCTGGAGGAGAGAAGAAGAGGGAAAGGGGGAGAATGTTTGCGGTGGAATGGATTGAGAGGGGGTTGAGAGGGAATGGGGGTGGGGGAGGGGGAGATTGAGGGGAGGGGGAGAAGAGAGACACAATTTTGCTTAACATTTCAAAAGCAAGACAGAAGCCATCTGCAGAGAACCCCCCCTGTCCTTATCACACCTCTCCTTCCAATCCTCCTCCTTCCTTTGACTTGTTTTCTCCAGTTACAGAGGAAGAAGTGTTTCAGCTGCTCTTTTCAACCTTCACCACATGCAGCCTCGACTCCCTCCCCTCCCAACTCTTCTCACTCGTACATTGGCCCCCATCTTCACTCGTAGCTTTAACCTATTTCTTTTGCTCTGGCACTTTCCCATCTCTTTATAAGCATGTTTTTGTCCAACTTATTCTCAAAAATAATACCATTAACCTTTCCTTCCAACTATCGCCCTGTCTCTCTTCCGTTTTGCTTCTAAATTTCTGTAATGACTTGTTTCCCTAAGCATACTTCATTTTCTCAACTCCCATAGCTTACTTGATCATTTTCATTCAAGCTTCAGCACAGCATTCTTAGCTCACTAAGCTCATGACCTTCATATTTCCAAATCTCAATGAAACTACTCCATTGTGAGTCTTCTTAACGTTTCTGCTGCTTTCGATGCTGTTGACCACCCTCTTCTGCTGCCCATTTTTCACTCACTTTGTGTGCTTGGAACTGTCCCCTCCAGGCACCTCACTCATTTACTTCTTTATTTTCACTCTATTGTAATTTTGTAAAGTGCTGAGTACACTGTTTGTGCTAGAGTGTATAAATACAATTGTACAAACATTTGTATATATCAACCAAGCAAATATATGCACATAACATAACTATGAATTGAAAAAAAAAAACCAGTGGTACTGGGTGCTCAAGTACTGGATCACAAATGTTGACATGTAATAAAGATACAGTATGTGGAGATACAGTACAGTATTCTTGAAAACAGAAGTGGTGAGGTACAATCTTCCAAAAATATAAGCATGTGATAATGGGTGAGAAGAAGTGTAATGATGTCTATAACAAGGGACAGATATTCCCTGAAGGCAATGAGTGGGTGAAAATGAATCCAGCCCTCATTGGGATTGTCCCTAGGCAAAAATGAAAAGACTCATTATAGATCTTCTCTATCACCCCTGAATCTGTGCCTCCGAGGGTGCCAGCTGCTTGTAGCGACCCAAATGTAGAAAAAAGAGGGTAACAGCGCACAGCCACAGAGTCGGGGTCAAAAGTAATGAAAGAAAACTCTTATTTATTGAAAAACTTATTAAAAAGGAGGTGTAACGCTCTCCTACGCGTTTCGTACCTGCAGTACTTTATCAAGGAATTAACGAACCGCAGGTACGAAACGCGTAGGAGAGCGTTACACCTCCTTTTTAATATGATTTTCAATAAATAAGATTTTTTTTCATTACATTTGACCGTGACTCTCTGTGGCTGTGTGCTGTTACCCTCTTTTTTCTACATAACATAACTAGCCCACACATTCAAACATATTATGACTCCACCTTTCTCTCAACCCACTATGGCTCTCTCTCTCTCTCTCTCCTCCCCTCCTCCTTCCCTCTACCTGCTTGTCTTTTCCTCCTCTCCTTCACTCATCCCTTCTTTTTCACTCCCCTCTCTCTTTCTCCCTTCCCAGTGGAAGCGGATGTCCCATTAGGCCTAGGGCGGCAACATTTTGGGGTGGCAAAAATGTCCGCCCCCATATCCTTTTGCCGCACTCTCAGGCCTGACGGGAAGTCATTTAGCTGTTGCTTACCTGCCGCCCTGCTTCTCCTTCTGAACCACAGCATCAAATGACACCACAGACGTCACCAACGTGACGTCACAGCATCTCGTTGCCATAGCAACGTGACGTTGCAGCATCAAATGGTAGTATTACCGTGGCAACGTGACGATGTTGGCGATATCTGTGGCGTCATTTCATGCTGCGGTTCAGTAGGAGGAGGGGGGCTGCAGGTAAGGAGGCAGCCGCCACAACTGTGCATAGTGACGGCGGATTTTGAAATCCACCGCTGCCCTTCCCTCTTAATCTTTGCTACCTCTTTTCCCTTCTCTCTCTCCCCAACTCTCTCCCCCTTTTTTTCTCTCTCTTCCAAGTCTCCTCCCCATCTCTCCCTCCCCCTTTCTCTTATTTTCTCCCCCTCTCTCTCTTCCATCTCTCCATCCCCCTTTCTTCTTCCCCCTATCTCTGTCTTTCAAACATCTCATTATATCCCTTTCTCTGTCTCCCCCCTCTATGTCTCTCTATCCCTATCTTTTCCACGCTCTCCTCCCTTTCTCTCCCGCTACCCTATCCCCCTCCCTCTCTCTCCACCCCTATGATATTATGACTATCTTACTCTTACACTTAATTGTCTTCTGGTGCTTTATTCCAACCTTCATGGACTCCTGCCTTGAATGCTGCTGAGAAAACTCTTTGCTTCCGATAATGTCTGTTTTTAATAGTAAATTGAAGTGGCCAATCTATGATGGTATAAGAAGGTACACAGAGTAACTTACTTGTAAACAAAATGAAACTTCTACTTGTTTCATAAAAAAGAAACCTGTTAAAGAAAAGTATATTTTGCTTCTTAAAGCATGAATTAAAATCATTTTGTTTTTAATTGTGATTAAAGATCTCTGTCCCCCTGTGCTCCTCCAAATTAACACCAAGCACTGGTTATTTTGTTTATTGCTTTTCAACCACTGGTGAATACGTGTTTGCAACTGCAGTCATTTCACAGGTAAAACTAAGTTAGGAACAGGTGAAGTATGATCGGGGAAGCACGAGATTAGAAAATAAATGGATGTTCTTAAAAGTGGTACCTTAGCTGGAAATCATGGAATGGCTTTATCATTGAACAGGAAAAGTAGCATATGGACTATATGACTTCAGCTGAGCAGCCGAATACGTTTCTACAGCTGGGAACACAGCAAGCTCTGGGACACAGGATTTCGAACCTCATTAAAACAGCAAATGAACCATCATTATGTTTCGTTTAAATCCTGCTGTGTCTGTAGACAATACCGTCGTAAGGCTGGGACTTTGGAGCTCCAGGAGCCAATATGAGGAATCCACCAATTATAGTAAAAAGTAGCAAAAGGGCACGGAGCCGTGAAGTCAAGGTATGGAAAGCAGTCGGCGGATTTAAAGGAACGGGACTTCTTGTATAGATGGTATTATGATTATTACCGTTTATCTGTGAAGTGCCTGCGCAGCGAGGCACTGTCACATCCAAAGGAGGACAGACGAGACATGCACAGACACAAAGAGGTAATGATGAGTGCCCCACTCATCAGAGCTTAGTCTAGTGGGGTGTGTGTGTGTGTGTGTGTGTATATATATATATACACACACATTATATATATATATATATATATATATATATATATATATATATATATAATCTGCTAATAAACAAAAAATAATAATAAAAAAAATATATACATATACATACATAAAAAGCATACCTTTTATCATACAGTATCTCATGTATAGACACCTGCTGATTCTGCCATCTGTTTGCGAGGCTTTCTGCACTGTAAAATATCCTGTGTCCTCACGTAAAATATTAGTCAGTAGAGAGCAGAGAAGGTAGGAGGGAGTCCTGTGTTATCATGTCATTGCTCCAAAATGTTCTTTAAACACAGAGAAGGAGCAGTTGATGTTGAATAAGTGTATAAGGAAACAAACATACCACTTTCTATCTGGTAACAAAGAGTGAACTGCATCAATATTAGCAGCTAATATGAATGTTTCCCTAATGTTCATGGTAGTCTGTGTTTATTAAATGAGCATACAGACAAGACACAGAGAAAAGAGGCGAGGTATAGTAAAGACAGCAGCTCTGGCCTCTTTGGGGTGTGTGGGGTTGAAATTAGTGGTTAAAAGGTGATGGTCCTAAGGCATGGGTTCTCAAATAAGTCCTCAATACCCCCCCCACCCCCAAACAGGTCAGGTTTAAAGGATATCCCAGCTTCAGCACAGGTGGCTCAATCAGTGGCTCAGTCTGAGACACCTGTGTTGAAGCATGGAGCCACTTATGCTGAAGCTGGGATATCCTTAAAAACTGACCTGTTTGGGGGGGGGGGGGGGTATTGAGGACTGGAGTTGAGGACCACTGACTGTAATGTAAGAAATGTTACAATTGATGCAGGTATTTTTGCCAGGTGAGACAAGGCACGCAGAAGAAAACAGACCGCAAGAAATGTGCAACAGATTTTACTTCTCAGTGCCCCACTTCTTCCATATAACTATTCCCCAGATGGCTTTTCTACTCAAGTGCAGCAAAATCAAAGCAAAGTACCCACATCCAGGGAGATCAAAAGACACATCCGATGGCACTCTCCCATTGTCATTTTCAAGCCAGGTCTGAGATCCTGATACATAGCTGCTTTATCTCAGAGCCTTATGAACACAAGGACACGCAGCCCCATCATTAATATTCCCCGTCACAATGCTACTTATCTTGTAATGTCCAAGTACTGTGGGTGGCAGTAAGCTTGCTAACATGGCTCTTTGCACTCTTCAGACCCTACGACACATGATGTGAGTGTTAGCAGATCGTCACCCA
Source organism: Ascaphus truei (assembly GCF_040206685.1). Lineage (NCBI taxonomy): Eukaryota > Metazoa > Chordata > Amphibia > Anura > Ascaphidae > Ascaphus > Ascaphus truei. The sequence continues at coordinate 13,423,102 of NC_134485.1, read as the reverse complement.
GTATGCCTGCAGAGGTTGCAGATACAACGTATTCATTGCAAAGAATGACAATCTAATGCTTAAAAAACTAAATCCATCTAAAATGGCATGCCATTTATTATACATCCGCGGTGTGCAATGTTTACCCACAATGCCTCTGCACGGACTTGGAAAGAGCAGGGCTACCTTTAGGAAATCTCCATAGGAAATTAGTAATGGAAAAATACCAGCAAGCAGTATTCTTTTTCATTGGGGAGTGATAGATGGGTATGTCTTTGTCAATAGGCACCGCACTCTGAAATGACAGTGTCCTCATTTGTCATAGCTGCTCTTCCTAGAAATTGGTCTTTATTCACCTTCAGCTATGCAATACTGTAGGACTCAGGGCGTCTGTTGCCCTTATCTATTTTATTTTATCTGCGCCTTTCTGCATGCTAAATGAGATTCTGGTTCCCTGTGCCACCTAGCCAGAACCTCTTGTCGAAACTGTTGTTATACTGGATACCATGATATCTTTTCATTCATTCCTTATTCTGTATAACCCGTTTAATGCCAAAGGACAGGGGTGGGCAACTCCAGTCCTCAAGGGCCACCAACAGGTCAGGTTTGCAGGATATCACTGCTTCAGCACAAGTGGCACAATCAGTGGCACAGTCTCTCTCACTCACCTCCTCTCTTTTTCACTCAATATCCCTCCCACGGGCTATGTGGTAGAGGGGAGCTGCAGCCCCACAGCCAGATGCAGATGTTGTGTGCTCTGGGGAGAGAGTTTGGGTAGAGAGGGTACCCCATCTGAGGAGAGCGCTGGAGTCATGCGGCACTCACAGCATTGGCTGGCAGGGGTCTTTTGGAGCCACCGGGCCCGGGGCACTTGTCCCAGCAGCTCACCCCCCCCCCCACTTTCGGTGGCCCTGGTAACCGGATGATACTCTGTTATACATAAAAGCTTCAGCGACAACAGGGTACCTGTCAAACCTCATAATTGCAATACACATCTCATTATACACTTATAAATCCTTCAGGGCCTGCAGTCCACTCTAGTACCGTGAGATTACAAAGACACCACATATTCAAAGCCTTGTTTATATTATATGAAGCTGGCAATGCTATGATGTTCGGTTTAACGAGTAGCAGATACCAGGGAACGGGGAGTAGACAGAGGGATGTGCTGTTTTATGGTATATCTGCAGGGACTGATTTAACGCGAATTATAAAAAGATTACAGCACTTGGGCCGTGCATGTGAGGGAACGTTGTCTCCATAGTACAAACATCGTGGCTGTGTCCCAGCGTAGCTATTACAACCTTTGCCCTTTTGAGCAGCATGAGTGGTTAGATTTACATGAGATCTATATTAATAGACCACTGTTTTGGAGAGGGAAACATGGCCCCGGGGATGGGTTAAAAAGGCAGCCTGGGACTAGAAACCGCTGAAGTTTAATAATTGCACTGACTCCTTCAACAGCAAGAATTTTGAAAGCAAGAAAATGTTGTTATTGGTTAAAAGGATTGGGTTATAAAATGATGTTGGCTCTTGTAATTTGCAGGAAAGTGTTGCTTTAACAGAGAATCTAAATTTCTATAACAGCTAGAGCAGGGGGGGGGTCAACTCCAGTCATCAATAGCCACCAACGGCGCTAGTCTTTTCGCTTCATTGCTATGGGCGTTACAGTGTAAGCCTGCAGGCGTTGTCAAATACACGGGAGCATCAATACTCCTCCACTTTTTTCCTACCAGGTGGCAACAATTTGATTGTGATTCCTGTAGGACAAGAAGGGCTATGTACAGAGAATTGCCTTTAGAACATTCATTGAAAGAGTGCCTTGCTTCAAAAAAATCAATTTCTCACCTAAAATCACCGGCGGCATATACTAGTCTGTTCTGTTCACGTTCTTACATTTGGTACTAGAGATGAGAGAGCCAGTCCAACTCCATATCCCAGAAATTACGGGATTTTTAAGACCAAATTCAACCCCCACCAAAATCCATCTGCGGATTGGGCCATAAAAAAAATCTGTGCAGATCAATACAAATCCACCATTGGATAAAACCCGAAAACGCAAATTCGACAGTCCGCGGGGCAGGGAGGGAGAGATCCTCCACCCCCCCCCCCATGTGTAACAAGGAAAATTAATCCCAAAGATTGCAATGAGATTATTCTTATTTGTTTTTTTGCACTATACAAGTAAAGATACACACAGATTTATGATTTCGCTGTATGCTGGGTGATAATGGTGAAAGGCAGGGTTGCAGACCTGCCTAAGACATGTGAATGTGCTCACATGTGATCTTTTTATTTGATATATATATATATATATATATATATATATATATATATATATATATATATATATATACACACACACACAAACAACACACACACCAACTTCTTTGTTAACTAAACCATTAAGATGAAATACAGATGGAACTACACTTTCATGATACCAGTATGGACGAGTGTTTTTACATCAGGCCTGAAACGCTGCTCTCTGCAAAATAACTTAAAGTAGCCATTTCTTCTGTTGACCTATTATGGGATATAAGGGAAGTATTGTACGAGGTGGACTGATACAGAAGTAGGACTGTGTCTTTTTCACTTCTGCGGACCTATGGCTCAGAAGAAATTGTTTTATTTAAGCGCAGTTCTTTCACACTTTAAGATGGCCACCGCTTTGTTTTGCTACCTGTGAATCAATCATTAATGAGGATCTGCTGGTGGCCATTTTGAATTTCCTAAAGTGATGTTGTATTGGACTTCCAAAAGAAATAAATGGGTATTCTTGATATATCAACCACAAGGGAATAAAATAAGTGACATCTAGGGTGTTCTGGGCAAAAATTGAATTTGAATGGAAATGTATGTATTGATTTTTTTTATCAGTGAGACTCGATTTAAGTTTATGAGACTGTTGGTGATTTAATGAGTGAGACTGACTCCAAATAAGTGACTTTTACAGGGAGGTCAACTCCAAGGACCAAAATCAATGACATTAGGGGGTTCTGGGCCAAAAAGGAATGGAAACATAACTGACATTTATCAGCGAGACTACATTGAAATAAGTGAGAACAATAAAGGAGATTGATTTTCAAATCAGTGAGATCTAGAGGAAATGAGTAAGAATTGACATGTCTGAATCACTGAGAGCTGACAGGGCTGGCACTGGCATTATCTGCAGTATCTACTGCCCTACTAATGCCCTTTCTGAGGCCATTCAACATGCACATTAGGGTGACAATAGGAACAACAAAAAAAGAGGCTGGTAGAGGGTGCAGCAGCGGTGACCCCTCATATCCAGGATTAGCCAGTCCTAGTTTTGTACATCTCAAGTGGATTTAAACTCAACTTTATTTCTAAGGCGTTTAAGATGTGCAAAACAATGCTGGCAGTCCGATGGCACGATGGCGATGTTGGTCACCTGGCACTGAAATGGTCAAGCCCTGCAGAGCAAGAAGGGGCAGCGATGGGTTGGTCGGCAACGGGTTGCATCCTAACTTGTGTTGAAGGAGTTGAAAGTTTGTTTAAAAATTCAGCAGATGTTTAATTGATTTGAGCCCCAAAGCTCTAAACGAAGCAGCGCAACACATAAATATCACAGAATATACAATACATGTTTCTGTTAGAGGCTCAAACCTAACCAAGAAACAAAATGCTGTAGTGGGTTCAGTTATACAGCAGTTCATATATAATTCACCACGATGAGCATTTTCCCAGAAAAAAAAAAAATATCCCAATACAGATGTAGCAGATGTCATTACTCCCGATGGTGATACAACACGTTGTGGTATAATGCAGAATATCACTGCTTTCCACAGCATTCACGGGCAGTGATAACCCAGAATGTTCCATCGTACCACGTCTACTTTCCTACTTTGGTATTTATCTTAAACAGAACCACAGAAGGATTCCCCTCAAAGCATTTGGCAGTGATACATTGCAACACCTGCAAATCTAAGCGTGGGGAATAAGGAACATTTATCTCCACACACACTGGAGTTACATTCTCTTTATTTTTTTCCCTCCAACATGCTTTTCATTTTATTTGTTGTGTCCGAAATACTTATTGTGAAACCATCATTTAGTTATGAGCCAAACGAGCGTCAAACAATAACTGCCGGGCTTTTTAAAGAGGGTTGTCATTCTACATTTTCTGAGATGCTTTAATCAGTTCACCCATGATCAAGATCTTTGGAATCACACACACATTGTAAGCAAAATCATCAATTTCCTTCCTTCTGTTGCCTTTGGCTAATGTACATATGAAAAGCTCTGTAATGTGTGCTATATAGGTGAGTGCTTATACAGCACAGTTTTCCCTGTATACCTTGCCCTGTGCTACAGGGAGTTGTACTTTACATCTCAGGTAACCCAGCTGATCGTGGTGACTCTGAAGTAGTCTAATGTAGCTCTCAAGATAGAAAACCTGTTATATATATTAAAAAAAACAAGCACAGAAAAGATCATTTCCATTGCAGAACATCTGAACTGCTTCAGGACAACAATTAAATTCAAATAAGGCTTTTTGTATGTTGATGAGAATTCTCCTTTAATTCATTAGTCATTATGTGTTTTCAAGTTGCTAGTTTCTATGCAGTCAGATCAATTAGGTGGAGAGAGAAAGACAGGGTAAATCCTCCTTTCATTGGGTCCCAGTGGCAGCCACATACAGTATAAAGCTTATTGTATTTTTCTGCCACTGCTGCGTCTATCAAGCTCCACAAACTTGTCCTCCATGTTTGAAATTACTTTTCTAACCATGGGGTTTCTTAGGACAGGGGTGCTCAACTCCAGTCCTCAAGCCCCTTCCCCACTAACAGGTCAGGTGTTTAGGATATCCCAGCTTCAGCACAGGTGGCTCAATCAGAGGCTCAGTCAAAGACTGAGCCTCTGATTGAGCCATCTGTGCTGAAACAGGGACTGATTGAGGCAACTGTGCTGAAGCTGGGATATGCTGAAAACCTGACCTGTTCGGGGGGAGGGGGCTTGAGAACTGGTTGAGACCCCCTGTCTTAGGGCACAGTCACACCTGTCTTAAAACCCCAGTTGAGCTACTATTTGCCTCCATTCTCCCAGCATTGACCATGGTATTGTTGGTTATTTTTTAGCACCTAGGGTCCATTTATCTATTGTTTAAAAACCCGGATGTAGCCCCCTTTCCCTGTGTCTAAGGGAAACTACCTGTGCTGCCGTTGCCTGTGTGGCTTATAGGAGGCCTAAGCCTCCACCGCTGGGAGTCTGGGGTCCTTGGATTACAGCGCCTCCACATGAGAGGGACCATAGCGCAGCAGGATAGCCCCTCCCAAGACCCAATACATTCAAGGAATAAGTACACACGCTGGTAAACAAACTTATCTTTACTGACAACATAAACAGAGCAACACAATAGTGTACAGGGCCCCACAAGGCCGTACCCACATAGTACCCCCACAGTATATGACCAACACCTTGTCCACACCATGGTCAGATCCCACAATGTTATGAGGGTGCCCTGGGCACCTAACCCCCCCGGTGTCCACCAAGATAGTCCCACCCAAAGTGCGTGTGTGGAGTAGCGCTACCCCTGTGTATAGGTGTTGGTACATGTTGAGTACCTTCCTGGTCTTAGGCCAGACCAGGCCAAACTGTAGAGTAGATCCATCGGACCGCAGAGTGAGCCCACTACGTGGTCTATACGATCCTTCCACGAAGGCGTCCACCTCTGAGTAAATAAACCAGTACCTCCTGTCTGGTGTGTAATCTTTCCAGGGGGAGAGGAGTCTGTTTCTAATGTGGGAGATTACCTTCATACATCTAGAGCCTACAGCAGATGGAGGCGCTGAGTACCATGGAGTAAATGTTGGGTATGTACCCAGAAGCCCATTCTGCAGTCCCCACAACCATCGGCGGACACCTCAGCCTCTTGTGAACCAACAGGTAGCATGCACCATACACCTGGTAACAGGGGAATCTCCCATAGGGTGGGAAAACACTGTTACACTGAGTTGAACTATTTTCAGACCCAGAGTACAAGGGGCCCTTTAGTTCTTGAGATACCTCTTTCAATCCCCTGAACAAGTATGTGTCCGTAGGTGTTAGTCTCAGTCTGGCAGCCAAAAGAAAGGTGCAACATCATCAGAACATGATGTCACCACTTTCCATTGGGTAACCCAAACACCATCTTGGACTGTTTTTTTTTTTTTACCAAAGTGTCGAAAGTAAAAAAAAACAAACACAATCTTCTCAGGAACAGTGGGTCAACACTGACCTGCCCTGAGAACAGCTCCGAGGGACAATCATGAGCTTTCATTTCTGGTTCAGATTATTGGGGGAGGGTGGGGGGGTTGGGGAATTTGGTGGGTTTGTTGGAGCTTTAAATTCAACCTGATGTTTGGGAGCCTATAAACTTAAGAACCTTTGTAAGATGTTAAAGGACTCGAGAGCATATTTTGCCTTTACTGCTCTCTGTATGTGATACTGTAGGTACAGCAATAGCATATTAAAATGATGGGTTGAAATGAAAAGGTATTGTGTATGTAATAAAACGAATGCATATCAGAGGGATACAGGTTGTACCATGTCTGGAGAAATGGATTAAAGCCCAGAGGGCTCAACAGAGGGAAATGGCATGAGTCACCTAAAGTATGTGTCACTAATCAGTTGCTGTGATAGTGTAAGAGCCTATAGGGTGCCTAGGGAGACATCGAACACACTTGAGTGAGAGATCACAGCAGCTGTCAGTGGTTTCATCGTTTTCTGTTTTCCCATTGATGTTTCTCTCTGTCAGCTTCACTTTTAAGCATAAAACGGCTAATCTAACTATATAACAAGTATACTGTATGTGCCGCGTATAATAGAAATGTAACCCATTCACACTGATGTTTTTTTTTCATCCAGTGCGCACTGTAGGAGTGTGGCTACCATCTTGATCTCTTATGCTAGTAAGGTTGTGAGGTTCCCACAGGATAAAGATTTTATGTGGCTATATATCTAATAACCACAGAGAGCACTTACTGTACTTTAGCAAATTAAATATGGCTGGTGCTGAAGTTTTAACCCCGCCACGTTTCACATCTGCATACAGAGTAGATCTCCGATGTCCCAACTGCTCTGCATAGACTTTTCAGCAATACCTGACGAGTATTAAACTCTACTGAATGGAAGGATTTCTGTGGCACTCAGAGTCTGTGTTATCACCAGAACAGAAATACAATCGCTCACATTCTTCCTCTAAATCTTAATTCCAGCCCCACACTACCTGACGACCCAAATGAGAGAAATAACAATCAATGAATCTAATTAAGGTTAACTGTCACACTGCTGGAGCACCCTGCAATGTACCTGTACCTATGTTGCATTGAAGACGATTTTAGCCAGTAAAGGGGAATCAAGTAGGCAGGCAGAGGGGCAGCTTCTTCATACCCTAATTGCCCTTAGTTTTGTTCAATTTCGTGACAACCAATCATGCATAAGTAACACAAATGCACACTCAATTAACTCTTTCTATGCTGCAGTTCAAGGAATGTGGCTGGTAAGCAATGGGCACCTCGCCGGGTTAGTTGCCTTGATTCTATGCCTCATAAGGGGGATATGTTTTATTTCTACCGAATGTAAATCAGACTCCATTCATTTTCAATATAAGACGCCATTCCTAGAATCCTTGGATTACTTCATGTAGCAATAAATATTTCATGTAGACCCACGGGGCTTTCAGAAATTTTAATCTGACAGTCTGGGAACGCAGCTAAAACGGACAGTAAAAATGGACGGAGACTGTACGGAGCATATTATCCTAGAGATTGGCACTTCCAATGATGGAGTGAAGATCCTGACTTCTGCTAATGAGTAGGACTTGTAGGATGAGCATCTCCTACTGCTGTTAACTTGCTAGAATCATAGACATTCACAGTTGTGGGGTATATGTGTGTTTCGATAAGCTTCTAAGCTGACACAGAGCTGCATTCATTAGCATTGTTAGAATAAATTATTGGTAGATTACAAAGCCTTTCAGCTAAGATGCTAATGGTAAATTCATTAAATCCTTCTGCCAGAAATGTCTCACCCGCTGGTCAAAGTGGCATAAAAAAAAAGACACGGAGAGCAGAACTATGAACAAGGAAGTAAGAAACTGTTTGGAATTAATGTTTAAAATATGTATGCTGTATTTATTTACAGTAAATTGTGGTCACGAATTATGCTTATGTGCATTATTGAGGGGAAGTCATGTTAGATACTACATGATGTTATGAGCCCCTGGATAGGTGTCAGGGATGTCCTTGGTTGGTCAGCCACCAGGACTGTTGAGTGTGTGCTGCTGGTCTTCCAGGGATACTTCTGAGGCTGCTGATTAGCTCACGACCGGCACCTGTTCTGTATCAGCAGCCAGGCCTTTATAAACGTCCCCTTCCTGCTCCCAGATGCCAGATTATTGAGGTTTCACTGTAATCTAGTTGCTGACACAACTTGTTGCTGCCTATTCGTGTACCAGACCCTACTCGTACCTTAGAACGTTTGCCTACTGCCTGTCCTCTGACCACTGCCTCTCCTCGGACCACTGCCTGTCCTCTGAGCACTGCCTGTCCTCTGACCACTGTCTGTCCTCGGAGCACTGTCTGTCCTCTGACCACTGCCTCTCCTCGGAGCACTGCCTGTCCTCTGACCACTGCCTGTCCTCTGACCACTGCCTGTCCTTTGAGCACTGCCTGTCCTCTGACCACTGCCTGTCCTCGGAGCACTGCCTGTCCTCTGAGCACTGCCTGTCCTCTGAGCACTGCCTGTCCTCTGAGCACTGCCTTTCCTCTGAGCACTGCCTTTCCTCTGACCGTAGGCTTCATTATTCCTCTCTGTCTATCCAGAAATATTGCTAATTCTTTAACTTATTAATATTATTATCATTTATATTTACATACTGTACACGGAGTGGCGTGCTTAATCTGGTCTGTGCTGTATGTACTTTTCTGTGTCATTTGTTTAGTGATAATAGCGAAGAAAGTTTCTGAATTTTTCTGATTTTTACTACTACTTATGATGAATTATTGATAATTTTGTGAATCCTTGATAGCTGTTATAATTTAAACAAAGCTTGTCCGGGATGGGAAGGGAGCGAAGATAGCAGGGATACACCATGAAAAATAAAAAATAAATGCATACAATAGTGTAATAAGTTCTTTTCAATCTGGATAAAACATGTATGTCTTGGCTCTATAGCAATGCCTACTTACAGCAGGTCAAAAGGTAAAAAGCATTGATCTACACAGCAGGTAGAAAGGTGTCAGGATCTTCAGGAACAACAGCCCAGGTTTACAGCATAAGAAATCAGCACCTCAGCTCAGACGTCAGTAGATGTGAGTGGATCAGAGACATGCAAAAGAAAGGCAGACCATAGTGTCGATCGTGCATAAAATTTATATAAACAAACAACAAATTTTAGGAATTGTACTCACATTGTGTACATAATCATAGTTCACATAAGGCTTTACTTGAGGCATGACACATTTTATTTTGAATTTTAATTTTGTGCACTATTTTATCACAGATTGGGTGTGGTTAGCGCCGGTAACAAATCACTTTAAGTTCACATAATTTAAACAAAATCAACAATTTTACAAGGCAAACACACTACCTCTACTGCATCTATGCAATCAGAAATGCCAAACCTAAGTAGTAATTAAATACCATAGCATTCTTTCCCAGTCTTACCCATAGCTCCGCTTAGTGAATCTGGGTAGAGACGGGCAAACGTTTTTGCAAATTTCACCCAAATTTCACCCTTTTTACTTTGGCGAAAAAGTTTGCTTTGTTCTTAAAGTTAGCAACAAGTTTACTGAATGCTAAAAAGTCAATGGGCCTAGCATGTTCCATTTCATTTTGATCACATTGGCTTTTGAAATCTGATCAAAGTAAAAAAAAAAAAAACCTACGAGGACTGTTATTTCGTCCCTTTAATAAAGTGAAATGGCGAGTTTTGGACGATCTGGCCTGCTTTGTTCCAGCAGATTTTGCGCGCTCTTAGAAAGAGCGCTCGAAACTGCGGCCAGGCGAATCTCGAAGTCTGGGATAAGTAAGATTGGATTTAGCCCTGAAGTACATTTACATAGAATTTTACATACTCTATGTAAATGAATTCCAGTGTGTTAACAGGAGTAAAGCTTGGGAAACACAGCCTTGTTTTCTAAAGGCAATTTGGGTTACCAATCGTGTGTTAACATGTTTACAATCATTAAAAATGCTAATAACGCCCACCCAGGGGAATTTGGGTGCAGGGATGTTCTGTTTGTGAAAGATTCTGGTAATGATGACATTTGGTTATCTGGGCGCATTAGCGTGTTTAAGTCCATTTGTGGGGTACACCCTTTCACTACCGGGGGACCTGCAACACGGGCCATGTCATAGTGCAGGGGTTGAAACGGATCGAATCTTGGCTTTGGGTTGAGCAGCAGTAAAGGACACTGTCTCCTTGACCCCTTCTCCCCCCGAGAGGACAGAGAGGCGTTCCTTTCAGAATATGCACTTACAAAATGTGTTTGGTGCATTTTTAATTTTAAAAATACATCTAATTTTAACCCCTTCGATATCTCACTGCCATTGGTCGATTTTGCTCATGGAACTGCCTGCCCTTTAAATCTAGTATGACGGATGGCACCATTACATACATGAAGTTTCAAGCACCTTATGGCCCATTTATTTCAATGGGTCATACATTGCATTACTGCAAGTTAGCAATGTTTAGTAAATCTGGGCCTGAGTTTAAACATGAAGTTACTAAAGGAGCAACAATGACATTTGCAATTAAATTATAGTATATATATTCAGGTGATATATTTTGTAAAGGTTTCATATTCTAAATTAATGATATTACCATATAACAACCCTTTCAGTTCTCTGCAAATGGGTCATCCAAACTGAAAACATGACGTGTCGGCCTCAGCACTTACCCAGAGGGGTGGGTATGTTGCTGTAGCAGTGAAAGGCAGACCTGTACCTTCCTCCCTAACACTGCCTCAGGTGGCAGCTAATCTCGGTAGGGCGGCATGACAAGCAGATGTCTCAGCCCTTATCTCAGCTCTGGGAACATGAGCTTTCAGACCTACTGGCCAGTGTCCAGAAGCACGGCCAGCTGAACTAATGGATCCACTGACTGACATAAGTTTCCCCTGGCTAATTCCTTCCTCTATTCACTTCAAACAGCGAGAAATCAGGATGTGCCAAGACACCTGCGGCTTTCCCCTCATTTTCCAAGGGGCAGCTGTACTAGGACAAAGAAGAAAGTGTCGGCCTCACGCCAAGAATTGTGAGACCAGCATAGTGTCCAACAAATCTAAAGTCATTTTTGTTCCAATAAAAGTATCATATCACCTATTCTTTCTTCTTCCCACAGAATGAGAGGATTAATATGCCAACTAATCTCTTTTGTGTGTGTTAAATACTTTCAATGGGAGTAGAGGCGTGTTAATGTTTTGCACCATTTTGTGTCTAATGCAAATAAAAACACCACATGTCTCAGACATGTTTCTGCTTGTCCCCATTATCTCTTAGCATACAATGCATCCGCTGTGGGGTGATCAGATGGCTGCGCATGCATGACATGTATTCCGGGAAAAATATGGTCACCTTATTCCGCTACCGCCAAGGATTCTGGGTAATGACTTGCAAATGCACACTCAGTGTGTCACTCTTTGCTTCATGTCCATTTAACCCCTACAAGCCTGCCATATTACACAGATATTTTGGCACAGCCTGGGGTAATGGGAGGAAGTTGGGTTGCTAGCAACGCAGGCTGCTATTCAGTCATCTTCCCTTTGCTTAGGAAGATTTCAGCATACCGGCCACGGAGATTAGAGTACTCTATCATTTAACACCGGAGCGTATTTATTTCCTGAAGATGTGTGAATGATGGATTTCCCATATCCCACAAGACGAGGAACATCTCTTAGATTCACCCCTCAGTGAATTTCATTATCAAAAAACACAGCAAGAAATTAAACATTTATTAATACATATTTATCAACTTCTCAGGACCCTGAGAGACCTACTTCTTCAGGTTGAAGTGTATGAGATGAGATTGCCTTACAGACCAATCAATAGGTGCTCAAGAAAAATTGCTCTTGAACAAACATGCTGCTTATTGGGTGCAAAGAAATCAATATCATTTTTTATAAATCATCTCAATTCTGCCTTGCCCGTCCTTATCCCATACTTCAATGTGAAGTCCTCCAGGACTGTACTCTTTTGCAGTGATGTAGTCAAATAATATTTACAACAGCAATTACTAAGCTCATTGTGTTCTGAGCCTCTACATCAAAATTATTATCTTCAGCCGCACAGCTGAGCCAAAAGTATCTATATTTCTATTACCTCTTTATCTACCTTTTCAATTTGTTTATTACAGGTGAGCATCTTCAGTGTTCATTTTATGTCCACTTGCCTATCTCTCCCCCACGGTTTCATGCAGCCTTTAGAACACAGTGTCATCTACCACTTGGATTTTATTTTATTTATCACCAGTAGTAAAAAAATTAAAATAGATAAAAATATGCTGCTAGTGACCACTCAAAAAATGATTTAAGCCATCAAATAGTACTTGTCCCAGAGTTTGGTAACCTATTTATTGAGATTTGAGCAAAGTATAAATACATTGCAATACATGTAAATTTTAATGCTAGTTTCAAATATATACAGGGTTGTGGCAAGGTACAGGAGGGAAGCATAGTTCTGAGAAACAGGTCATTCCCTGAAGACAGAGGGTTGTGATTGAAGAAATAGCTCCTGAACAGAGGAGGTACAGGTAATTGTCTGGAATAAACATAATGAACAGAAGAAATCAAGCTCAACTTGTTTAAATGTGTAAGTGAATAAGGTGTGTAATTTAATCTACATAAGAAATGCAACTGTAGTTAATGCAAACCCTATTTAATGAGGTGCTGCTCCATAAAGATCTTCCACAAGGTCAAACATCTTAAATACTTTAAAATTGAAGGGCAACTTGCAATGGACATAAGGGAAAGAAAAAACACAACACAATAGGGCACAATGTCTATATCCAATATAAATATCTCAGTGGTCAGGTATATGTACTCATAATAGACAGCAAAACATGGAGAAAACTGCACAACAGTGCATATAGAAAAACTGCATGCAAGTCTTTATCCCAATGTGTGTCAAAAATGGCAGTGGTTTCTTATACTGTATAAGGATTCTCAGTAATTCAGGGGGTTGAAGGGATATTCCTCCTGAGTGAGTAAACTTGGTTTTATTGAAGCCCTGCTGCACTAAATGCAAATGGCCATAAAACAAAAGACAAGGGATAAGCAGCTGGGGATGTGAGGATGCAACTCCCCCTACCTCCCAGACCACATCATTATCCCACTATGAATGAAAGTCCCGACCCTTATAAGGGTCTATGCACAGCTCCCTCCTCCGATGCCGTGGTGACGTAAAGTGAAAAATAACCATACAGTATGAACTCATAACGTTAATCTTCAAATTACAATTACACACACACTTGCAGAACTGTACGGCAATAAAAGACAGATTGAATTGCTATTAGATTTTTAAGACAACAACGCGTGATCGCCCACTTTAGTTTCTTGACGGCATTGCAGAACGCACTACAATGCAATTTTCTGAACCCGATAAAAACCCGAGTCAACACGCGTCTTAAGGCGGTTCGGTTGGAAGAAATCTCGCGCCATCAGATGGGTATTCCGAGGTATACACCGCGTGATTTGCTAAAATAATGGCCGCTGCATCTTTAAGTAAAAAAGCATTCAGAGCTTTCAGGCTTCCTGATCTCTTCCTTCGTGACTTCTCAAAAGGCATCACTTCTGGTTTTGCTAGGTGGGGGTGGGTTAATCCTCTCACTTGTCTCCTCTTGGACAGCACTGCCGTCCACGCTATCACCCTACGTGTTTCACTTGAGACCAGCTTCCTCACGGACGGACCATAGGGATATGTGTATTAGATATAAACATATTACACTATTGTGTTTTTTCTTTACCTTATGTCGGTTGGGAGTTGCGTTTAGATTTTTCAGTATTTTAATAGACATAAGGCTATCTTAAATCATAAATACACAAGGAAGCTATGGTTCATGTGGTTTTTGAGGTATTACAGCATATACAGTAGGAACTGTTGTGGATTAGGTGAGACAAATGGTTATTTTCTATGGCAAATTTTTAAATACAACAGGGGAAAATGGCCATGACTTCTGCTACCTAAACCTTTCTATATACGTGTTTTCATAATGGTACAGTTTAAAATCAGTGCCTGAATACAGAATGTTACCGCAATTCCCATGACCTCACAAAGCTGCACGGCAGTTCTGAGAAAATGGTGGCACTCTTTAATATGACCCCAAATATAATTGTACATACAATATTTTAATGTATTGTTTTAACAAAGTAAGCAAGACTGCTTGTTTAATCGATTTCAAGATGGCCTGTAGCATAATTGACGGATCTTCTAGACTGCACAGCTGCAGTCATACGAACACATTAATAGAATGTCAGCGATGGGCGAAACTTTCCCTACATGCATTTGTAATCTTTTTTTACAAAATCGATTTCTGGCTTTGTAGTACGCAGACATTTTAGGGGTCAAAGTTTTTCAGAAATCACACGTTTCCATCATCGATTTGCTGTTGTAGCTCAGTTACAATTCACAAGTGATTGGCCAAGCGGCTTCTCCTCTCCTCTTCTGCAAAAGATAACTTCCCGGTCTGGATGGGAGTTACCGTCATTAAGTGCAATACTTGGTGAATTTTTGCCTGCGCTGGGGCTCAGCTCTAACTGATTCATGACTTTTTTTTCAATGATTCGCAAACTCAGGTGAAAGCTTCGCCTATCTCTATAAATAAGTTAAAGCAAGGTAATAGTTACAATAATATTTTTATTAATAATATTTCATAATTCATTTTTTTTATTAACAAAGGGGGGCTGTAATAGTGAAATTTAACTTACAATTATCTTGAATGTCATCACATTTCACATTTCACATCTTCACAAAAATCACATTTACAGGTAAATTATGAAAGATTAAAGTTAAAAATAACTGATTTGCTCAATTTTGTGAGTGCACTTTTTCATAATAAATTCCCCAGGTCTGAAGGTTGTCAATTGCATAATGTGTCAAAATCCTGCCCCTTTTGTCATGAAAAGTGTATGCAGTGGCAGAAGACACATGTTTTCATGCAATGTTTCTGTACAGAATGGTGAGTGTCTTATTTTGTTTATTGCATGTAATATATCGCTCGACTTGTCAACTACAAATGTTCAATTTATACCTTTGAGTGCTGGAGGGCTCGTAGTGTGTGACTAGGGTTGCCAGGTGTCCAGTGTTGAACTGGACTGTCCTGTATTTTGACACTCTGTCCAGTAAAAAATTAGAGGTAATACTGGACATGTATGTGTCCGGTATTACTTCTCTGGACATAGTGACCTGACCGGCTTGGGGGGCTGCAGTATTTCTCTGAGCAGGGACAGAGCAGGGCCATTGCTAGGGGGCTGGGCAGCTTCCTCCATTCTGATTGGCTGCTGCTGGGTAATGCAGCCAATCAGGAGGAGGTGTCAGGAGACTGGGCATGGGGCCAAAGAGAGGAGGAAACAGCATGGAGCACTGTGAGGTGTGTGTGTGTCAAACTCATCGTACCTTTCCATATTGTGTCCAGTATTTTTAGAGAAGCCGCCTGGCAACTCTATGTGTGACTGCCATGGCCCCTCTGGCACAATGCGATCATGCAACTGTGGCTGCCATTTTCTGGGAAATGGAAAAGGAGGAGCCCTCTTCCCCCGTTTCCTTACTGATTAGATCGCGAGCTGAGAGAACCCTTTCAGGAGCACGTAGTCACTACATCATGAGGCCCCAGGAGTTCCAGTTTTTATGATGTAGTGAAGAGGGTCCCAAAGAGGAAAATGGCGGTGCACTGCTGTGACAATAGAAGGGCTAGAGCACAACGAACAAAACAACATTAGTTTATTCGGCTCATGGCAGCACAAAAACAAGGATAGAGGATAGGCAAACAAAACCTGACGCGTTTCACGCCTGGGAGCGCTTTATCAAAGAGTAACTATCCAACTCTAATCTCTTCATTAAGTACAGATCTACACAGGAAAGTAGGCCGTGTGTGCTTGTCAAATTCTTCCCACCTTGTCTTGGGAAAAGCATTACATACAGTAATGACTACTTCCTGGGACACACAAAGAGTTAATTTACAAGCCCCTATGCATTGCTGGCCTCTCTCTCTTCCTGTAGTATTTCTGCACCCATCCATTAGCTCTCCCCTCTGATGTTTTCTTGACTGATGTCCAACAGGTTGGGTCTGTCCTTACTTTATTAGCTTCTCTGCAGTGCTATCAGAGTGATCTCAACACAAATCTTTTCAATAATAGATGCATTTGCAAAAGGCTTTGCCAAGATAAAATATCACCTGGCCAAAAAACAAAAATATTGGCCAGGTTACACTGTTTATTTTATGGCGCATTTTATATTTATTATCTTCCCGTATTTATAGTCTGAAGATTTAATGCCTTTTTTTTTTCTGAACTGGTTATCCAATTGCTTAGATAAATTAATGCTCTCGGTGAGCTTAAAGAGACCAGATACATTCCATTTACTGCTTTTGTAGTTTGTAGTTAGTGCTTTGATTCTATGGGTATGCAACAAAGGAGGGGTAATGACAGACATCTCGCCAAGTACCCTATTTCCTGCACACGGAATATTGGCACGTACATAGTGGCGCTCTATGGTCCCAATAATAACTGGTCAGGTGATCATTAGGCATCAATCACATATAGAAACGGCTCCCATCATTGTGGAAGGACAGGCACTACTAAAAGCCATATAATGGCTCAAAATAATACATTCTTTAATGAAAAATAGTGAGACGACGACGCAATGTGTGTATTCATATACAGTGTAAATAAAAATAACAAATATTTAAAAACAGTGATGATATGGTGTCAGTGAGTCATTAAACACTAAATAGGGTATGGTAATAAATAATGAAACTACTGATACGCAAACTCGCCCATCTACAGTATACAACGTGTGTCTGCATGGTGTGTACAGTAATCACTACCTCAGATAGGTCATACATGTAAACTGTATACATAAAGCTGCTAGACTCTAGAATATACATGCAGGAAGCTATAACCATAACCCAGAGTCCACATCACTCATAATACAAAACCAGCTATATAAATAATAGCATACAGGCATACCCCGGTTTAAGGACACTCACTTTAAGTACACTCGCGAGTAAGGACATATCGTCCAATAGGCAACAGCAGTTTGTGCATGCGTCTGTCCGCACGTCCTGAACAGCAATACCGGCTCCCTACCTGTACCGAAGCTGTGCGCAAGCGGGGAGACTATAGAGACTGTTACAAATGCGTTATTTACATTAGTTATGCACGTATATGACGATTACAGTACTGTACATGCATCAATAAGTGAAAAAAGTTAGTGCTTCACTTTAAGTACATTTTCACTTTACATACACCTCCCATTGTGTACGTTAATGCGGGGTATGCCTGTGTTACATACATGCTCCGGTCCCATTGCGTACGTTAATGCGGGGTATGCCTGTGTTACATACATGCTCCGGTCCCATTGCGTACGTTAATGCGGGGTATGCCTGTAGTATATATTGGACCTGGAGCGTCCTGCAAACGTAGTCAAGTCAGCTGCAGCAGAGCATGGTAATGTAGCACACTCTCAACAATAGAGTCATAGCAATAACCACAATGTGTTCACTCGCAGGCAACCGCACCATAGCAGACAGAGTGTAATGATACTGTGCCCTCCGTAATGGAGAAACTAAGTAACACATCACATAATATATCACATTGTATCACATAATATCACAACAGAGCGGTATACAACCAGTTCCACGAGGAGAGGGGCGGTTCATCGCGCGCCTCCGCAGACGTCAACGCGATGACATCATGACCGGCAGGGGCTGGGACAGGCGGTAGCTCGCCTCACGGCGGACCGCCAGCTCAATGTCATTTTTTGTCCATTTTTTTATTCTATGGGGCCTGTTCTCATAGCTCCGATGGGTGTCAGTCCGCGTGTAAACAGCCCTTTCCAATGGGATTGACTTTGCTATTCTCTCATGAGCAATCCGTGCAGAGAAAGGTTTTTTAGATGCAGTTTCACTCTAGCTCTGCCAATTTGCCCAAAAAGCCACAAACTCACATTTTTTTATGGCTGCAATTCTCGAAGCTCAGCTATGTAAACCACTTGAAAAAACCAGGCATTTTTTCCCCCGGTCTGGCTGGTTCGTAGCCAGGACTTTCATGTGGTCATGGGTAGAGATAGTCGAATGTTTTGCCAAAACTCGAATTTGCCACAAAAAGTTCAAAGAAAGACGCCACCAGTTTAAAAAAATAAATATTTCAATACTCAAAAATGGGAGAAATATTCGCAAAGAGAATATTCAAAATGGGAGAATACAGTAAACGTAAAAAGAAAAAGTCAAACCATATTCACAACCTTTTCAAATGTTTTGCTCAATTTAAATGTGCCCATATCTGGTCCTGGGGTCATGGAGCCTGGAGTCGCATGTCTTTATTTATTAATAATAATAATAATAATAACTTTAATTTATATAGTGCTTTTTTCCCAATGGAACTCAGAGCACTTCACAGTTACAAAAATGGAAAAAGAAGAAAACATTAAGGTTATGAACAAGACCAAACCCAAAGAAAGATACAACACAGGACGGGACTGTACTATTGCTATTAAATCCCGCACAGGTTGTGGATCATTCATTAAATGCCAGTAGGTTAAACAGGTACTGTAGGTCTTGAGTCTGTTTTTCTAGATTTCCAGAGCTGGGGCGTCTTGGACTGTATGAGGCAGACTGTTCCAGTGAGTGGGAGCAGCGTGGCTAAAAGCTCGACCCCCAAAATGTATTATATATATTGATGTTACTGGCAGATAATTAAAAATAATAAATAAAGTATTTCCTTATATAATAACAAGTATATAGTAACAAGTAAGCAAACAAAGCTGTGTTTAACACAACTTTCAAAATTTCAGGCAAACTGATTGGGCTTCAATACCCCTGATTATGTTCATTTTGAAACCCAGGATGAGATTTATCGATGTGAAGAGAATATTTTCCTTTGCCTCTCAACACTATTCATGTTAATCAAGCTAAAAGAGTGCATAGTGAAGATACTGTACCTTCGCAAAGATCATGATTAATCCTGTGTAGGTGACTGCGTGTTTTTATAAAGTAAACCACACTTATTTTATCTGATTAAATTAGATATCTTGCATGGACCATATGTGCCTTCTTGAGAATGGACATAAATGGGATAATTAATATAATGGGTTGCACCTTTGTCTTCCTTTCGACTCAATAAAGTAAGTAAATATAGATTTAAGGGGGAAGAAAGTAGAGTTTGCAAAAGGATCAAAGTAGATCTATTGGATGGGAACAAGACAGATTAAAGAGAAACCTTGAAACACTACTCACATAAATTGCTTTTCAGTACAGCTGAGCTCTAGAAGCTGTATTAGTCTTGAAGAACAGAAGGACGCGTATAATATAATATGTAAAGCAGGTTATACTAGCTAGAGTTCTTTAAAGATCATATTATACAGGCTTCTATGGTTTGTAATGAAATATGCTTTTATTTTTAGTTAGGTCACAATTGAGATAAAGGAGGACTGTTGTTGCTCTTTATACAGGTACCATAACTATATTATTTAACCTGCCTGTTAGTTTTCAGCGAGCTCAGATAGGCTGTAGGTTGGAGGTTATTGCAGTGTTTATTTTATCTGTGTCCCGTGAGAACGCAGGAGTTCTTCAGGTTGCCTGGGCTATCCCGAGAAATGTTTCCTAAACATTTCACTGATTAAGACCCAATACTTTTATGCTATTCCATATTTTTAATGACATCTTAATTACAATTTCCTAATGTGATGTTTCGAACTTTTTTTTTATCTTTGAACAAACCTGAACCGGGGCTGGTCCGGGGACTGTCAGTTCCATATGGCTAAACTGTTTTGTCCACGGTTAAAAATACGTGCACGGTGGACACAAAATGGCCAAGGTTCAGTGCTAGCTTTTTGGGCGGATTGCTGCTTTAAATATAAAATAGAAAAGCTATATGTTTGTTACAAAATGGTGGCCCTTCTGTAGCAATATTTATATATGGTGGTTTGGGGGTTTCATGAAGTCACAATACATTTTAAGGGGTTCCACAAAGTCACAATATATATGTAAAAGATTGAAGTCCATTGGTTAATTCCACGATTGTGACGTATTGTACTTCCTTTTGAAAACATGTTCTGACTGTGGTGCCATTTGTACATCAGCACCCATAAACTTGGAAAAATGCTTCAATGTCTTCAAAATCATGGCCACCACATGATGAGATAACATAAAACAGTCATCATCAACTGGATATGCCGTGTTTTGGCAATAAACATAATACAATAAAAAAATAGTTATGTGGGTACTTTTCAAGCGTTGGATTTGTATCATAGAACCTCTCAGATACAATACATATGGGGGGGAGGGGGGGGCAAATTATCATGATGCTGCATGAAGTCAAAAAGTACAGAAAAATCGGTGAAATATGATCTCACAAATATAGCTTTCGCACTTGTTAAAAGTAACATATTTTGGACATTTTAACCACTGATACTTCATCATTTATGTTTCTGGTACATTTGAAGAAAAGCAGAGCTTTCTGAAAAGCTGATCGGAACTCCACAGATGTGATGAGAAGATAGGGGGACGGCATGTCAAAGAATTGTATGTGCAATATCCTCAGCAAACTGTACAGTATGTTCAACTACATACTGTAGCACCATTGGACGTCTAAAGAAAGTAGGTTGTATTTATTTTTACCAACCCAATGATAAACCTCTTATCTGCCAGAGAACCATGCAACTGTCTTCTCCATGAATTCTTACAACCTTAGTGTTGCAGGATTCGGCATCTCTATTTCTTGTAGGCAAGGGGTCACATATATCAATCTTGAATTGTACAATATGTGTGGTTAGAGTCAAGCAGTGCTGAGAGATTGTCCACTATTTGTATCTGGGATTTTCTCTTTCCCTGCTTTTATTTCTCACTGTCTACATGGTTACATACAGTAGCAATATAACTTAAGTAAGGGATTAATGTAAGTTTTTTTATGTGACCTTCATTTATTACCTACTTTCTCTGCTCCTATAATGTATGGAAGTAATATACTGTATGAGCATTTGATGTACCGATTTCGCTAGTTGTACAATGCAGCTCATACAATGGGAATAATGTGTCAAGGCAATTTTGAAACAGAATGTAAGCAAATAGTGTGATATATATATATAATATATATATATATCTACTATATATTTGTGAAATCACTGTATGTCTGCGTCCCAAGGGTCAATCGCATTGGACCTTGGCCCTGTCACTCCGGCTCAGGCCATGCCCGCCCCCGCACACCTCTCATTGGCCTACGTCCAACACCAATGCCACACTGTCCCACCCCTCACTGACTCTCATTGGCCTGCGTCCAATGCCCGCCCCCGCACACCTCTCATTGGCCTGCGTCCCACCCCTCACTGACTCTCATTGGCCTGCGTCCAATGCCCGCCCCCGCACACCTCTCATTGGCCTGCGTCCAACACCAATGCCCTAATACAGTGTTTCCCAAACTGTGCGCCGCCGCGGCTTGGCTAGAGGGGCGCCGCGATCAGGGCCGCCAGCAGCGGGAAACAAGGGCTGCTAGCTCATTTACAAAAAAAAAAAAAAAAACCTCTGAGGGGAAGCAGAGGAGCGGTCACGTGACCGCTCCCATCCAATGGGACTGCAGCCTGCCCGGCATTGCAACTTCAGTGCCCGGCATTGCAACTACAGAGCCACCAGACAGAGGCAGCACCAAAGCCCCAAGGTGTGTGTGTGTGTGTGTGTGTGTGTGTGTGTGTGTGTGTGTGTGTGTGTGTGTGTGTGTGTGTGTGTGTG